>NW_028277112.1:61538409-61841439 GCF_059951505.1 Python bivittatus | reverse complement strand
TTGGGGTTGAATTTAGATGCATAGCGCATCAGATTTCCCAGTTGGCAGTATATTGCCTGTCCCATTAAATGTACAATTTACTCTGACAGACAATTCTTATTGTGTATGGGGTCATTAAGAAAATCTCACTACCCTATTCTTGAAGCATTTTCTCTTTTTTTGAGGATACTGTATCAACAGTTGACATTCAGACTGCTTAGTAGCAAAGTTTCTGGCATGCTGAAAGGGCATTAGAGAACATTACTAATAGCTGTCAGTCTCCTCTGTCAGTCACATTTTGTTTACAATGTGCCATATTTGACTTCCATGAATAAGGTGTGAATAGAAATAGAATTCTGAATGCTTGGTTACAAGGGGAAGAAACTAGAGGAGCAACATTCATAAGAAAACTTCACCCTCTTAAAACAATTTTCCAGTTGTGCTCCATTTGTCTCAACCTTCTAAAGATTCCAGATATTGTACAAGTCACACTCAGTCACAATAGACCACATAGCATCTCCACAGCACACAAACCAACTAAAGCCCTCCAAAATATCTTAAGTAAACCAAAAGACCCAGTAGCCCAAGAAGAAAAAACAGGACTGCAACAAACACTATGTAGGACAGACAGGCAGAAGGCTGGCAGAGCCCATCCATGAACACCAACTAGTAGTCAGAAGACATGATGAAAACTCCTTAATCTCACAACACATGGACAGACTTAACCATAGTTTTAACTGGGAAACTGTCAGCATTTTAAACCAAGCTAAATCCAAAAAAGGCAAGAGAATTCTTGGAAGCTTGGTATTCAGACAAGGCAGCAATCAACAGACATATAGAGATAAATAGCATCTACACACTATTCAAAAGAGACAATAGAAAATAAAATAAAAGACCAGAACATCTCCTCACCAGCAATCATCACTCAGATAAGCAGAGGTTACCACCAGGCACACAATCAAGCAGTGAACAATACCCTAATCAAGGAACTACCAGAGGAACAAAACAAAACCCCCACTCCCACTAACACTGGCAGGGCATGCCACAGTATTTAAACAGAGAGCAAATCCCATCCCATCCTAGCACTGAAGATGTTACCTAGCTAGGTAATGAAACCTTTGCAAGAAAAGAACCAAGCTCAGAGAACCCCAAGGACTCCACATTGGTGACATCCAACATCAAAGAGAATGTTCTCTTCCTTCCTCCATGCTACAAACCCAAAACAAGCCTCTAAGAAATCTGCTCCAAGAGTCCCCAACTACCACTGCAGAACAGAGGTGAGAGAGCATCTGCTGATGACTGAGAAATGGCAAAAATGGAGACGTCTGGGTATATGTTGTTGTACGTAAGTAACTCCGTGCTGGCAGCCAGTACTGAGTTTTATCCAGAGTTAGACAAAAATATAGCAGATCTACTGAAAGCATTGAAAGGTAGCATTTGCAAAGCAAAATGTATATCTCAGAACTTGCCTTGGTATAAAGCAAGGGCTATTGGTTAGATCTGAATTTTATATTGCTACTTCTGCCTTTCTAATTGATTTGTGTTCCAATTTCATTTCGAGCTTCTTTTTCTTCTAATAGTAATTATTTTATGTTCTTATTCCAGATGCTCTTATTCTCTGCAGATGATCCGTATCATTTCTTTTCACCACATCTTTTTTCACATCTTTTTTAATGGAATCATCTCATAGAAAATAGAGTCATTTATCATATAAATGTTACCCCAATATGGCAAACATACATCTATTGAATACCAGCCAGATGCAGCCCTTGAGATGGCAGGAAAAAAAATTGTTTCTTAGAAAGAAGCATCACCAGCCAGTGGAAATGGGGAAGAACTAATGTTCTTGCACTTTACATCTGCCTAAATGGTAAAAACACCCTTGGGTCAAGTTTGGTATCCTGGTGACTTGCCTGGAAACAATGTGAGTGTTTAAAGGCATTAGCTGCAATTCAATAGATCCAAAAATAACTGTATCCATATAGTGTACCAGCTGTATTAATCAGAGTTAGGTCAAGTTTAAAGTTAATGGCAAGGTAACAAGGGGATTCATTGCAAACTGAAGTACCAAGGAGATGTTAAGATAAAAAAAGTAGATAGGGCAAAGCCACCTGGTTATGTTTTCAAATATGGCTTTTTTGTGATTCTACCAATCATATTATTTTCTTTAGTAGCCATTTCAATGCATTCAAAACATATGTACAAAACAGCTGTTTCACTTCCTAGCCCAATCTATACACAGATACGTTGCCAAATAGATTGTTCTCTTAGAAGTCATTTAAATACATTAAAAAAAATGTATGTACAAAACAATAGTTTTAGTTCCTAGCCCAGTATATAATGAATGTTCATTAGCATTTCAGCACATCATGTCCCACATAAAATTAACTATATTCATGTAATTTTCAATTGTATCATCTTCCAAACTGATGTCGAATAAGGGTTAACAACCTTTGTAAGAAAACCAAAATTAAATAGAAGTAAAATAGGATCTCTCCTTTTTTCTGACCCTAGCTTCTTATATGTGCTGTAAATTGGACTGGTTTGGATCCAAAGGACTATGTTACTAGTTCCATGAATCTTGGAGGTTTCTGAAGAGAGAGAGAGAGAGAAAAAACCCCTAGTTTATCTAGCAGATGTATGACTGCTGTGGATTGCAAAGCCATAAATTGCATGGACCTCCTGCAAAGGACCTCTTCTTTCTAAATTTGAATTTTATCTGGCTATTTTTAATATAAGGTCCATAAATGTGCTTGATACTATGTGTATGGAGTTAATTTAAGCAGAAGAGACAGATCTCTGAAATTCAAACAGAGACAATAAAGAGAAGCAAGGGAAAGAAGTTGTACTGGATGACAGGACATCAGTGAAATTACAACTCTAATCCCATGCTGGCTGAGCTAAAAAAATTAATCTGAGTTAAATTAAACAGGGATGTAAATATGCAGAGACTTCAGCTCAAGATTTTGTTTTGTCTTAGGAGGGGCCTATGAAGCTATAGAGAAGGCAATGTATTCCACTGTTTCTCAACTGGTTTGGCTAAATTATAGCTTTGGAATCTCTTAACCATTTTACACCTGCTGGATAAGAGTTGTATATAAATTTCCTGGGAACAGTTAATTTATATATTTGGTCCACAATAACATGGTAGTGTTGAAGTGTTGCTGTAACTCTCACACTCACTTGTAATCTATCCCTTTGATACATAATTAGTAGACTTAAAATCCACTTACTTTTCATTTTATTTCTTACTGCAACAAACCTGTTGCCCTTTAACATTCAATCCATATTTTCCATTTTTTAATAGTTACAGAACATGCCTGCAGCATTTCTGTAATAGTAGGAGAGCTGTTTGAAATCTTTAATCCATGACTAATAGATATGGCAGAGTATTCAACTTTTTCTGGCTAAGGATCATAATCCAAAAAGCATACAAAATCAGGGGGAAAAAACTAAATTTAATTTACACTTAATTTATACTTAATCAAAATTAAATCAAAATAATTAAAACAGTCAATATTATTATTATTTGTTTATGACATCATTGCAATTACAATGTTTATTACATTACAATAGTTCACTGGCAACTTTGAAGAAGCTCTAGAACAGGGGTCTTAGGCTCAAATATTCAAGAACAGTCTGCACAAAGACTTAGACCAAAGCTGTAACACCGCAGCCTTTTCATACAATGGTGCAAAAAAGTCAGTGAGTCCAAAATGCAGAAAATGAAGATATCACCATATACCACTTGACTTAAATTTATTAAATTTAATAAAACTTTATTGTAAGACACAGCTGCAAAACAGCAATTTTCACTTTGGCCACTTAGCTGGCAACATTTTTCACTGACCAGAACATCAATATTTGGTTTTATTACTGGGCTGATACATAGTATTTTTTGAAGATCCTACCTAAGATGTTATAATATAGGAATCCACTAAAAGCTGCCCAAACCCTACTTTACTTTTTTTTGTGTCTCTCCATGCTGAGCAAGATTTTTCTTCACTTCAGTCTTTTTACTTTTTACTGTGTTACCATTTACTTTTTACTGTTCTACTTTTTACTTTTCCTTCTCTTCTCGCTCCTCATCCTGCAGAGTCCTTCCCTTTTTGCCTAGCAGAGTTCTTGCTTCTATGTGCACTCTCTCTCCCACTATTGCCTAGCAGAGAGACCCTTGCAGCAAGGCAACCAAATCTGGCCAACCTCCTCCTTGGCCCCTTCCTCCCCCTTTCCCTCAGGCAAGCCAACCTCCTTTCATGGCCAACTCTCATCTCCCCATAACCTTTAGAACGCCCAAGCATCATCTCAGAAGCAGCCCTGGTCACAGAGTGAAGTTCATGGACAGCAGCGCTGCTTAGCACAAAAGACCTAAGTGCCACCTGCACAGACTGGTCAACCAGGTTCCACTCTTGGCAGGAGACCTGCTGGTGGCTCCAAGTCACTTTTTTTCCTAGACCACTTTCCATGGCCAAGCCTATGCATATGCAGAGCATTCAATGCCCTGCCCTTGCTGGGCAGTATCCTCAGCTCCTACAACATGTTATTTCAGGCTGTAGAAAATGACTTGTGGCTGCATGCAGCCCATGGGTTACGCTTTGAGACCCCTGCTCTAAAGGATGTACCCACCAAGGTTTTTAGGGTCAACAAATAACAAGTCTAATTTGTAGAGTCCAAAGATACGATTACACATACAATCAAACTATAGAATTTAGATAGCCTGGTGTATTGAATCCTTGGGTAAATTCCAATATTAAATACTAAATTGCCCTAGGTCACTCTAGTTAGCATTAAACTGCATGGACTGAGCTATTTCACATGTTTGGATGATGGGATATCCTATGCAATCCTTTGCTCACAGAAAGATGCTTTAGCATGAAGAGGTGCAATGAAGGGACATGAAGCCAGCCACAACCATTCCTGTTGTTTCGTGAATCTGAAAATTAAAATAGCTGCGTATGTGCAAACAAAAGCAGCTAATGCTAGCATCTCCCTTTGTTATTATGCCCTGCAGGATGCATGGCTTCTTGTAACTGAAGGGCTCGAGGACCACACTAGGCTTGGCCATCCACATTGAGGGCCATACTACAAATGAGGGTGGGGCTAAGAACCCAAGGAAAGCACCCTGATTTGGGGGCAGAGGGTTAGGTTTCTAGGAAGTGAGATAGGTGCCTTCAGAGTCAAAATGCAAGAGAATTCTTGGAAGCTTGGTATTTAGACAAGGCAGCAATTAACAGACACATAGAGATAAACAGCATCTACATACTATTCAAAAGAGACAAAAGACCAGAAGATCGCCTCACCAGCAATCATCACCCAGATAAGCAAAGGTTACCACCAGGCACACAATCAAGCAGTAAACATATGCTAATCAAGGAACTACCAGAGGAGCAAAACAAATTGCCCAACCCCACCAGCACTGGTAAGGCATGCCACAGTATATAAATAGAGAGCAAACCCCATCCCATTTTAGCACTGAAGATGTTACCTAGCCGGGTAATGAAACATTTGCAAGAAAAGAACCAAGCTCAGAGAACCCCAAGGACTCCACAATATATTTATTCATCAACTTTCACCTAGTGTTTATTGAACTGATTTTTAATCGATTCTTCTAAGCCAAGATATAACACAATGGCTCTATTCTAGGTAAAATTATATCTCAATAAAGGTCATTGCTAGCTGTATATGGAATCATTTAGGTATATTCCAACTTTCACACTGTTTATCTGAAAAGAAGATAACATCCCCCCAACCCACAAAGATTAGAGAGAAAATATCTGAACAAAAAGGAAACAAAGAAGCTGTGTAGAATTGAGCTAAGAATTTTCTAAGTACCATTAGATTAATACTATATAGAAAAGGATCTTTCAATCCAATAATCAATAATTATCAAAAGTAGCCAATATGATAAGAATCATTAATCGGAATAGTCAATTAATTAAGTCAATTAATAAAATTTTCTGTCTCTTATAAACTATAGACTTCTCATTGTATCCAAAGGCATTTATGCAAACCTTTTAGGAGTCCTGCTCCATCAACAGAAGTAACCTAGCCATATGGTGATATGATCCTACATATAATCAAAGATAAACAACTGAGTTGATAATGTAGTATAAGATTTGATACTGCTAGTCCACCTCATTCTTTCATGTCTTGCAAAATCCTACATTTAACACCTGGTCTTTTATTTGATCAAATACAGTTGGTCGTTTCTGCCACTCACCTTTTCATCTTTTTTTCAAATCTTTTGAAATAAAGGATTCATTCTTGGTAAAAACAGCTTTTTTTTTTTTTTTTTACTGTTGATATTCTTTCAAACCAGGAAAAATTTAACTTTTTCCACCTTAAAGTATCTGACATTATGTTTTTCAAATGTCTTTCTTATATTTTGGAGTCTTTTGAAGTAGAGAACAAATCTAAGCAACAACAATATTTTGTTAAGTAAATTCTCAGGTACTTAAGTGATTTAACAGTGATATTAAACTCTGTTATTTGTTGCCATGGATGTTGGGTGGATTTCATCTAGAATCACTCTCTTCAGTAATAGAGCTGGGTCCTCCTGATTGGCTGTGGAAACTGATCACCATATATTAGCACAATGAGAGAAAGGAGCCTCAAACACACAAACAAAAAATGTTTCAGCCATGCACACCTAGCATAAATACATAATAAGTAAAATATAGAAGAAAAAACATAGTTCTTGTACTGTGCTACTGGAACTGTATGGCTGCAATAAACTGTAGTACAAGTAGCTATTTCCTAGAGTGTGGTAAACAGTTCAATGAAGATGTCAACACAGTGTTCATCTGCTGTAAAAAAGCCAACAGCACATTAGGAATAATTAGAAACAGTATTGAAAATAGAGATGCCAATATCGTAATGCCCTTACGTAAATCAATGGGGCAACCGCATTTGGAATATTGTGTGCAACTCTGGTTGTTGCACCTCAAAAAGGATATAGTGGAACTATAAGAATATAAATAGGAGCTAGAGAAGGTTCAGAGGTGGTCAGCTAAGATGATCAAGGGCCTGGAGTGGCATCCCTGTAAGGAAAGGTCGCAACATTTGGGGCTTTTTAGATTAGAAGGGAGACGAATGAGAGGGGATATGATTGAGGTCTGTACAAAATTATGCATGGTGTGAATGAAGTGGTCAAGGAGAATCCATTTTCTCCTTCCCAAAATACTAGAACCAGAGGTCACCCAAAGAAATTGAATCCTGAAGGATTAAGGACAAAGTTTTGTTTTGTTTTTTAACATAATACGTAATTCACTACCATGAGATATGGTGACGGCTACCAGCTTGGCTGGCTTCAAAAAAGTACTAACATACATAACCATGTATAAGATCTACTTGAGACATATTATAACCTTACTGAAATTCTTTCTGGTCTTATATGTAGGGGCCACAACTTAATACTTTATTCTAAAATAAGCTATCAGAGTTTCTTATGTTACAGTTTTCATGCAAGTGAATTGTGGAATTGCTTTTCTGACCGCCAAAGTCATGAAGGTGTCTTTAATAAGTCTTTCCACCATTTGATTTTTGCTAGTAAAAAAGCTACATCTGCAAACAATGGTACAAGTTTGTCAAGTGATGGAGGAGCTGCTGAAAGGACTGCAAAATGACATGAAATGTTTCTATGTCCATAAAGGTCACCAAACTCTTCCAAGCATATTATCTGCTGAGATTTCAGGTCAGCAAGAGTCATTATTTCAAGGGGGGTTCTTAATCATCTATATATTGCTTCCAACTCAGTTCCTTTTGGGGAGCACTCAACACTCTGGATCCTCATCTGAACATAGTAAGTTGTTCACAAAGTGAGATAATTGTTCAGCAGAGAGAAATCTGCAAGGATGCCAAACAACCAATGTGAATATTTAAGATAATAAATAATTCCAAAAAATAGCAGTTGAACAAATTCAGGAAAAAAATGGCATTCTTTGTGTTTCAAGCAAATAAATTTGATTCTGTATTTTTATTCGAGCTAGGATTTGCTTGCAAGCATTTTTAATTTTTTTTAAAGAGCTATCTCATGCCCTTGGTCTCATGACTGCCAAACTATGCTTAGAAATAGGTGCAGTGTGTACTCATATGTTCTAGGAATGACTAGGTATGATTTCTAGCTGACAAGCTGGTTGGTTGTGGGATTCCCTTCAGTTCTCTGAAGATAGTATCAAAAGAAACAAAAATACAAATCTGCTGAATTTATATAATGTGCACATGGGTTTTTATTTTGTTTTCTTCATATCTGCTTTGGGTTATCTTGGAAAACATTAAAACTTCCCTTAGCTGTGACTAATGGTTTGTGCAAACATTTTACAGCTACTAAAAACTATCATGGCTGTAAATTAGTTTCAATTCAAGACTTAAATAGTAGTCAACTAAGTTAAATAATTAACTAATTATGGTGAATTCTGCTGGGGTATAGTTATTTAATAGTGCTAAGTATTGTGCTTGAACTCATGTGAAATGGCAGTGCAAAGGCAATTTAGGCATAACTGCCTATTCACCTGCTGTGGAAAATGAGATGCTCATTCTAATAGTGTATGTAATTAGCTTAAATTAGCTTAAATTTTCAACATGACCTTTGATCCCTCAAAAGAGGAATCCAGTTCATTCTTTACTTCAAAGACAATATCATGCTGTTGGGCTGGAGTAAGAGGAACAGACTGAGATTTCATTTCAAAGAGGGCAAACATCCCTTGTTTATTTATAGCTGTCTGGAAATGTGGGATGCCTGTGGGAGAAAAAAAAATCCAACCATCAGCAAGTAAAAAATGAAATGCAAGTGAGGAGAGCAAGAACTACATGAATGGCCAAGAGAAGACTAGACAGTACCACCTGAGGAGAGAGTGAATACAACATTAATTTTGTTATTGCATAATTCTTTTACATAAGTCCTTTCTTTTTCCTGGGCCAACTTCTGTTAGGTTCTGCAAACTCATTCCTAACCAGGACAAGCAACTGAGAACTTGGGGAAAAAACTAAACTGAGGTGGCCATGCTAGTGAAGAGGTTCCCAGTTAAGTTGCTGGTCAGATATAGATTTTAAAGTTAAAAGAACTCTGACTATGCATCTCTGGGACGTATTTATTTTTCAGTTGATATGAACTTGGAGGAACTTCACAAGGAGTCATTATAATGGCCTTTCACATAGTATGTACTGTGTGTGTGTGTGTGTGTGTATACATGGATACATACATGCGCACACACAGGGCTATTATTTGTTGTCACTGATCTTAATGCTGAAGAATGGATATTAAATTCACTGTAATGTTTAAGAAATAGTTTTGCCACTTATTCTTTGGAATTTCTTCTATTTTCTGGGCTTGCACTAGGGACTCAGAATGGCAGCTCTAGTAATTACTGGTCTGCTTTTTCATGCCACATTTTAGAAAAATACCCCTGCACATAAAACTATGACAGTATAGTACACAGTCCTTGAGAGTGACAAAGCATTTCAACGATCTCCAAAATGTTTCAGGAAGCAACAGACCAAATGATATGAGTGAAATCGCTGAACTTTAGGATGAATGGCAGAAAATCTGTTTGACCATTTATTTATTTATTTATTTATTTATTTATTTTACTCAATTTATATAGCCACTCATCTCACTTTTATGTGACTCTAGGCGGCTTACAATAAAACAAATAAAAACACAAAATACATAATATAAAACAAACACATAGCACCCAGGAATGATTATTATCAATTATTATCAATTATCAGGTCGGAAAGCTTTTTATAGTAATGGATCCAAAATCATCTACATTATTTGCAATCCCTCCAAGGTTTACTTATCCCATTCATGTGTAAATCAGACATGGCGCAATTCCTGCATTGGTTGGGTTAATTATATAGGCAATGGTCAGCAGGCTAGAACATTATATTCTATTGTATAAGATAATTTCTCCATGAATGCTCAAGTTCCATAATAAAACTGCCCATTCAGCAATATGAGATTTTACATAGCAAAGTACATTGTTCATTTCAAATGCTTCATTTTCTGTCACCTTTTTAAAAAGTACAGTGGTACCTCGGGATACGAACGCCTCTACTAACGAACTTTTTAGGTTACAACCAGCTCCGGCCGCAAAAATTTATCCCGATGTGCGAACTCCGCCTCAGTGTACGGCCATTTTTCCGCCCTGACACGTGGTCCGCGGCCCTTTTCCCACCGCGCGGCGCCCGGCCGTTCTCCCACCGCGTGGCGCGGTGCCCGGCCGTTCTCCTGCCGCCCCGCGCCCAGCCGTTCTCCCGCTGTGCCCCGCTGCGCCGCGCCTGGCCTTTTTCCCGCCGTGCCGCGCGACGCCCAGCTGTTCTCCCGCCCCTGACGTGTGGTCCACGGACGCCAGAACGGATTAACGGTAATTACATTGAACCTTATGGGAAAATTTGCTTCGGGGTGCGACCAAATTCGGAGGGCGGAACGGATTAACCGGATTTACATTGAACTCTATGGAGAAATTTGCGTCGGGTTACGACCAACTCGGGATACGCCCAGAGTCACGGAACGGATTAAGTTCATATCCCGAGGTACCACTGTAAATGCACACAAAAAGACATGAGGAGTTTGCAACATTCTAGATAATATGATCTGATAACTTTTGGACTAATATATGGAACAGAAGTTAACTATTGACTAGATTTTGCAATTCTCTTACAAAAACTGTGGTGCAGCTCTTGGCAGAACAGATATATTAAAATATGCATGTCAAGGTATTTTTGAAAGGAAGGACACATTTAAATATTTTGAGAGAAAGTAACATTTTAGTGGTTAAGGCATCAGAGTTCTAGTCCCATCTTAGGCACAAAGCCTGCTGGGCAACCTTAGGCTAGTCACTCTCTCTGAGCCCTAGGAAGGAGACAATGGCAAACTTGAAGGCACCAACACTCCCCCCCCCCCCGAAAAATAGGGGTAAAAGCATGGGGAAGTGATCTAAATGGAAATAATTTGTCTACTCCTATTCTTCAACCAAAATCAGGGGAACAACTCCATTGATGACTAAACATTAACAAAATATCAGCCAGATCATCAAAAGGAAAGGAAGCATTATATCAGTGAATTCATCAGCTAAATAGGAAAGCCTTAAAAGACATAAACATTTTAGCTGCTTATGAAAAGACAGTGGAAGAGTGAAATTTCAAATGGAAGCAATTTCCACCACAGAAAAAGATCTGACTTGAGTCTTCACTGGCTTTACTGAAACAACTTTCCTCCTTGTACCTTTTGATCAAGTTATCAAAGGATACAAGGAGGGACATATTGAGGAAGTTCTGGGCTTTATATATATATATATATATATATATATATATATATATATATATATATAGAAAGAAAGAAAGAAAGAAAGAAAGAAAGAAAGAAAGAAAGAAAGAAAGAAAGAGAAATAGATAAAATTGCATTAGGTTATAGATCAGGGATATGCACCACCAGTTTCTTATCCTCATTCTAAATCCCACTGCCTTTGAGTTCATTAAGTTACTTGACTTCTTCATCAAGCAGTCTTTCCATGGTCTGCAAAATTAGAAATAGGATCACCTAGTTTTAAAAACTCATTACTACATGGAACTATTCACAGATCTAGTGCTAGAAGAACAAACACATGTTTGGAAATATGCTGGAGTGGTACCTTGTATTATCCCTCACAATAGTCCAATATTTTGAAATTCTGTAGGATGTAACCCCACAGTATGGAAATGGAAATGGAGCATTGGGCTGTCATATTTTTTAAAAAATAATTTGTATTTTAATTGTGAACAAGGAAAGAAAAAAATTGATGCAAAGATATATCAGTAAGTGGACAAAAAAGTTACAGAAGATATACAGTTGGTGTCAGGGAAGAGCTAAATGGAAATCTGGATTCCCTTCTGGTCTCTCACTGTGTATCACCAGTACAACTTGCTAGCTCACCTGCTAATCTCAAGGAAAATAAAAATAAGTTTAAAAATAAGATGTAGATTTAGAATATGGAGAGGCTCCCATGGCAAAATTCAACAGAGTTTATGGCAAAGCAATGCCGTCTTACAGCACAAACGGTTATCTCATTATTTGAGCAGCTGTCAGCTATAAAATATGATCTGGAATTGCTGAAAAAAGATCCTGAGGCTTTTGTTCAAAAATACGAAGCCAGACCTACCACTTCCATTAAGGCTTATGCAGAAGCTCTGGCCAAGCCACATATTCCGGACATGCGCTCTGATAAAGGGCAAGTTGTTAAAGTAAAACAAACTGACAAAATTGTGCAACAGTCAAATTATTGTATTAATAAATCTTTACTCCCTGACAGGGCGAAGAGTGGTGGCTTCATACATACTATAGCCTCTTTGCAGGGAATTTCTTCTTTTGTATTCAAAATTCCCTGCAAATTAAATCATTCACTTCAGAAACCACAGATGGCTCTCTGTATCTCCCTGAACAGTCTCAGTATTGGATGCTGGAATTCTAGGAGAGCAACTGCAACCTCTGAAGGACACCTTGCCATAGTGATGGTTCCAAAAAGTATCCAAAATGCCACCTTACATGTAGAGACAGGTATAGTCTCGTTGGATGCTAGAGCATGGTTTCTTCTTATTACCTTTTGGCTAAAGTTAATCCTACTTCCTATAGGTTTGGCCCCAGTACTACTTCACTGGTGAAGAATTAACCATAAAAAATCTAATACATTGTTATTTTTAACAACAAGGAAAAGGATTTTAGAGATCTTTTTGAATCTCTGAGCTCAGTACTAAAGTCTACACTATTTTTTTATTTAAGATAAAAAAAAAGGCAGAAAGAACTACTAAAACATTATAGGTGAATATTTCGTTTCTATCTTCCCCTTTTTTGTACTCTGACTGATATACAATATTTATAAACATTTAAAATTTTCATGTATTTCTGATTTCAGTTCTTTGGCCAATTCTTTTTCCCCTTAAAAACATATTCTAAATGCTTAAATTTGCCTTGCTGGCTAATATGTAATATATATAGGAGCCATTCTTGCATGAATTTAGTCAAACTTTTATTATGAATCACTGCTGTTAATTTTGCCATTGCTGCATATTCTCCAGGTTTAAATTGCCAGTCTGATATTGTCAGCAAGGTATCTTTTTTTCCACTAATATTCTAACTTTATCCTCACAACTGTGAACAAGTAAATTATGATTTTTTTTAATTGATACATCTTAGAATTATGTCTAATTAAAAAAAAATGTGGTTTCATTTTAAATTTGATTTCTAAAATTCTGTGTTTCTTCAGTGTCTACCTGGATACATCTCTCCCAGCTGAAAGTGACCTCACAGACAACAAAAGTGTGATAGGGACCATGAAGATGAACTATCTTTTGACAGCTGCTACGTCTTCCGCTCTTTTGGGATATTTCCATTTCTTATTCTTTTTGCACTCTTTTTGAAGCATAAGTGGAATCTGGAATGCTTTCTCTCAACAGAAATGGAAGGTTTCTTTTTTACTGCTTTCCATGCTTTTGTGCAATTGCCATGTTTTAGGTATACAAACATAGAAAGATAAGACTTTCTGCTGCCAGTGTAAATTGTGTCTTATCTTCCACTACTGTGTCGAATAGATGCACTCCATGGTCTTAATAGGGGGACGCGGTGGCGCAGCGGCTTAATGACGCTGAAAGTTGCCGGCCAGAAATGGTAGACGCTTCACCGGTTCGAGTCCAGCCTTCGCGTTAGCAGGGTGAGCTCCTGTTTCCTCCCCAGCTCCTGTCAACCCAACAGTTTGAAAACTCACGTGAGTAGATAAATGGGTACTCTCACTCCGGTGGGAGGAAAAATGCTGGCAGCGCCTTGCAAAAAAGGAGTTGGGAGCAGTTGCCGGTAAGTGCGAAAAACCGCGCGCGCCCGAAAAGGGCGCGAAGCAATGGAAACCCCACCTCCTGCTCTCGCCAGCTGGGCTCTGCTCTAGGAAGGAGGCTCTGGCAAACCACTTCCGAAACACCTTGCCTTGAAAACTGCAAAAGGATTCGTCCAAGCAGTCACTGCAGAGTCGGTAACGACTGAGCGCAGATTTTAAAAAAAAAAATGGTCTTAATGGCTATAGTTAAAAGGGAAATTTTAGCCTAACATTCAGCATAGACAATAATAATGGTTGCTGTGCTCTATTCAATAAATAATTTTTAAACAATTTTATTCTCCGTTCTTGGATTTTCTTGTGAGCTTACCTAAATGGTTCCAGTTCAGCCTCATGATGAAGTTTGGAAATATCATGGGGTCAAGCAGAAATTCACCCAACATCATTTTCTGGAGATAGTCATTTAGATAAAGTGGATCCACTTAAAACCAATAGAGATTTTTTAAAAAAATATATACTTCCCTTACACTAAAGAAAACATGGCCTCTTTAAACTCTATTATTCTACACAAGAAGGCATGATTCTGTTCTTCTAATTTACTAACCCATTTATTTCACTAATTTTTTTAAAAAACTTCCTACATTTAGGTAAACAATGGCCATTTTCTCAGATATGTGCCACATTAAGCAATGCAATTCTGACCATAATATCCTTCTTATCCTAATATGCAACCATTTATACTGAGGCATTATTAATGACAGTGTTTACCTTTTTTTTTTCACAGCATGCTTAAAAATGAGGGGGGATCCAGTTAATCCAATATTTTATATTTCAAACACTCTGCTTTTGCTGTGTGATTAAAACAGCAAGATGTTAAGTCCAAAGGCTGTTTGGTCAATCCTCCAACCAGCAAGGAAACTTACTATCCACAGAGTATTATCCTGCAGCTCTGTCTCAAACCATTCAAGGCCACACAAATTGTTCTGTTGGAGTGAATCATGTTGCCTCTGCAGCACAAATCACATTACTGAAGACAGTCTAAATCACTTCACACAGGCTTATTATATTATCTGTTCCTAAATACCACCCCTGTCTCTCTCCATACACACACACACACACACACACACACATACCTATGTGCATGGACATGCACACACACAAAACAATATTTAGTCTTGTAAAGTACACAAATGCTATTAACATTTGGTATGAGGGGAGAGTAAATTATTGATTATTCAGACTTGTAGTTTTCTACTTTCAGAGATGGAAAACCAACCAACATTTCTGCACCAGTTAGTCCTATTTCTTCTCCCCATTGACCCAAAAGATCTGAGAACTGACTTAAAATATATACAGTACCCTCTGCTTGCTTCAGTTTGCTGTTTACAGAATAAACAATATCCTTTTCTGAAAAATACCATCATCATTATCATTATCATCATCATCCTATAGTATGTGCATGGTAGGGCTGGAATAAGACTTAAAAGAACAACAAAAAAGCTGTAAGATCAAAAGCAAAACCAAAAAGGCAGCTGCACCAATACTATATTTACAACTTATTTCAAGGTTATATCACTTTATCAAGAAGATAAATCCTATTCTATCTGCTTGATACTTGTCAAAGGACTGTCTGTGCTCATATTACTGTTTGAACAGCTGTGTATCTATCCCCTCAGAACAAAAAGAGAGCACATGTATAAATAAACCATATTAATATCCAGTACTATCCCAGGTAAGGAAATAAGCATAAATCAATATCAACTGTTATTTGGTAGATTAAAATTGGGGGCAACATTTCCCCAGTAGATTTTATTTCTTTTTTTGGTGCTTTCAAGTCAGTTTTTGACTCCTGGCGACTGCATGGATAAGTCCCCGCAGATTTCCTGGAAAGATTTCGGAAGGGGTTTGCCATGGCTTCCTTCCTAGGGCTGAGAGAGAGGGATTGGCCCAAGGTCACCCAGCTGGCATCATACCTAAGGTGGGACTAGAACTCACAGGCTCCCAGTTTCTAGCCTGGTGCCTTCACCACTACACTAAATTGGCTCTCCCAATAGATACACACCAGATGCTTTAGTCTTCAGTTTCCATAACCCACAGCCAATGCTTAGGGACATGAGAATATCATTAAATACACTGCCATGACCAAAGTAGCATACACATTTCTGTTTGCAACACTAGAAGAGCAATTCCCAAAGTTCTTGCCATCATGCCAGTGCCAAAGATAATAGGAAATTATGAGACTTGTACTTCCAACAAACTCAGAATTAACCAGAGTGGGAAAACCAGTAGAATACAATACCTACTTTGATTCAGAATCCTCTGGAAAATTTGGCTTAGGGTTGGGTACTATACTTAGAAGTCCTGGATAGGCATTTGAACTGCAGAACTACATTCTTGCTCTCGGTCTCATTTGTACATTTCAGTAAAAAGCTACCTTCTCTTGCCTTTACAATCTTCTGACAATCTCAAATTTCCATTGTCAAATGTTGTAATGTAATATGGTGGCTGAGGAAGATGTTAATGGGAAGAAAGATTTAATATGAGCTACAGCATCCCAAAGTAGCAGTAACTGTATAGTGAGGAGAGTGTCTTAAAAGTTGGAATAGTGATAATAGCTTTATGTAAAAATGCCTCTATCAAACCTCTTCTGTTTTACTTTGTGGAAAACAACAGTTTCATTGAACCTGTGTTACTCTAAAAGCAAGTGAAGTTTACCATGTTCTTAATTCACTGGATTTAATCTGCTTACTCAGATACTCCAATAATGCTGAATATGCATGCATTTACAGGATTCTCTTCCCTCATCATTAAAGCCCTTCATGGCTTAGGACCTTGTTATCTACAAAACTAACTTTCTCCTGTTATCTTTGCCCAACCAGTAAGGCCTGGAAGAGTTGGTGCACTCCAGGTCCCAGCTGTAAAGCATTGCCATCTTGTGGGATCTAGGAGGAATATCTTTTCCGCAGCTGTACCTGAGGAACAGTGTCCTGCTTGAAGCTTGTATGGCCCTATTCCTTGGGCATTCATAAAGGACTTCCGGGTGGAAACATGGTAGACTAGCACATCTCTAAGCACTGGGGATGACACCAGGCAAAGATCAGGAGCCGGGCAGTGCACCTGAGCTAGCGAGCTTCTCTGGACAAGGAGAAAGCCACAAGATTGCCCACTTTTGCTCCAGAGGGCTGCTCCTCCCAAAGAAGCCAGCAGGATCTGGAGGACCCTGTAGGCAATTCACGAGTAATGCTCCAGGAGCCACAGAAGGATACAGCATGCTCACAACCTCAGGCAAAGCCTGTTCAAATGAAAGTGGGTTTCCCCAATCCATTTTCTAAAGCACGTTAGGATGAAAAGAATTTAAAAGTGAAAAGAGACCTTCAATCCAGCAGTGTGCCAAAAGCCACCCAGGTGAGTGTACCTTTAATCCATGGGAAGGACTATAGTGAAAAGAAAGGAAATAACTATAAAAATACTATAAGGAATTTAAAGAAACTATAAAGGATTTAAAGCAAAAAGCTTGCCAGGAGTTTGGAGTGTGAAAGTTAAAAGGTTTATGGACATAGGGAAAAAAAAAATCCTCTCCACTTTTCTACTTTTTATTCCTCCTTTTTGGATCACAAATTTTTTAAAAATGCTACAACTAGAAAGGCAATGAAGGCCACAGAAACAGGGAGAAGAGGATCATTTATAAAACGGCAATGGATAATAGAAAAAAGGGTTACACCAGAGTCTTTACAAAGGATGTTTGAGGAGCTAGGGAAGAATGTCACAGCATCAGTAACTGCATCAGTTAAGAGAGACCTGGCTACCCTGGAAAAGAGAATGGATGAAAGATTTACAAATATGGAAGAAAAGATGAATTAAAAATTGGAAAAATCTATAATACAGTTGAGTGGAGAAGTTAAACAAATTAAAGAAAAAATACAAATTTTGGAAAATAAGCCAGAATAATAAATAGAGAGATGGAAAAGGATTTAGACAATATGGTATTACTGGAATTAAGGGAGAAAGAATTTTGTTTAAGATTGAGGGAAGTTCCAGAGAACCTGGAGAAGACATTAGAGAAAAAGCTGTAGAATCCTTAACACAATTTTTGGAATGGGATGAAGATATGGATGCAGAAGTGGACAAGGTGTACAGAATTACTACAAGATATGCAAAACTAAGAAAAGTACCAAGAGATATACTTGTACACTTTGTCAGAAAGAAGACAAGAGACCAGTTTCTACAACAACATTTTAATAGTAAACTAAGGATAAATAACTCAGAAGTAATGTTATTGAAAGAAACACCTATTAAAATATTGCACAAGAGAAAAGAATATACCTTTTTGACAAATAAACTCAAACAGAAGAAGATACCTTTTCATTGGGATAAATTGGAAGGGGTAATTCTAACTTTTAATCAACAGAGATATATCAATTTAACTCAGTCCAAAAGGTGATAGACTTTTATGAAAAGTTCAAAGAGGAGTTGGAGAAAGCACAATTAGAACAAAAGGAGGGAACCATGCAACAAACAGAAAGAAGATGAGTAAGAGACCACAACGTTAGGTGCTACAGGCATAGACTTTTCTAAGCCTACAACATAAATATGGATTTTAAATGCCTAACGTAGAATATAAATGGAGCAAATGTCCCTCAAAAGAGAAAAGAGATATTTCATTATTTGAAAAAACTAAAACAAGATGTAATTTGCCTATAGGAAACACATATAAGAAAAAAAGACAAAAATATTTGATGTATAAAAATTTGGGACAAAAATTTATATTGGGAAGGACAACTGAGAAAAATGGAGTTGTTTTGGATAGAAACCCATAGCTACAACCAAAATTAATAATGAATGATGACTATGGCAGATGTGTAGGCATTGAAATCATGTGAAATGAAACCAAAATTATGATATTGAGAATATATGTGCCAAATAATAACAAAGCTGTATTTTTTTTAAAAGACTTATGGAAAAATTAATAGACTTGTCTTATGAAAACTGGTATCTTCTGGAATGGAATGGTCTGTCCACAAAAAGATAGAACTTCTGTGAAAGGAATTACATCAACACAAGGTAAATTGCCAAAAATATTTTTTTTAATGATGGACAACTTTGAGTCTATAGATATGAAGGGCATTATTTTGATACACAATTTTATATTCTATATATACACAATTTTATATTATATATATATATATATATATATATATATATATATATATGCTTCACATAATGTATAACCATACCTGTAACAGTGCACTCTATTTTATTTCTAAAGGGTTAACTTGCTTTTGTTTTGTAAAGAGCACTGGTTTCTCCCCCTTATCTCTTTGCTGAATGCCCGATTGTCTTCGAATAAGCAATTAGTCAAGTACAAGCTCAATGTTGTACCAAGCTTTTTGCAACAGTTGTGAGGCCCTACATTCCAGAAAAAGATAAGAAGAATCTGGTATGCCATTCCCTTGGTAACCAGAAGAAAAAGTTACATTTAAGTTTACCTTCCTAAGAACCACCTTTCACTTGCTCAGACCGTCCCAAAAATCCCTTGTATGGGTATGAGGGGATGTACTATCTGATTACAGATTTAAATGTCTATAAAGCCTCTGATGTTTGTTTTGTGAGGTGTGATTCCATCAACATCTCTTGTTAATGTGTTGATTGGGGTCACCCAGCTGTGTCTTGATCAAAATACATGTGCTATTCATCAGAAGTCTCATCTCAAGTCTTCTTATTGGCATTTTATTGAAACTTGGGAAATAAAAGTGCCATACAGATATATGGAGACACAAAAATTGTGATTCCAGAGAATAGACATATTTTTCTGAAAGACACAGAACTGTCAACTGCCTATCTCCCCCACAACTATGTCCTTTTGGCTCCTTGCCACCCTGTGCTCTGCTGCCCCAGCTGACTTCCGCTGTCTTCTTGCTCCCACTGCTGATGAGGCACGCCTGGCCTGGCTGTTGGGCTGGACTGGGACTGGGCTTTGCACTGCAAAAAAAGAAAAAAAGTAAAACGCAGTCCCATAGCAATGGCACACCAAAAACTCCCTTTGCAACCCGCTCCTGGGCCAGGCTGAAGCTGGTTTCACGCTGCAAAAAAGGAGGAGGAGGAGGAGGAGGAGCTGCCCATGAGCCACAGAGCTGCTTTTTACTTTTGGGAGGGGGCTGCTTTTTACTTTTTTTTTTTTTTGCAGCACAAAGCCAGGCCCAGCCCCGCCCAGAAGGGCAGTGCAAAGGGTTTTGTGTTTTTTTTGGTGTGCTGCAGCTCTGGGGCTTTTTTTACTCCTTTTCTCTGCATTTGTTGTATTTTAAGAGGTGATAAGTTACTAAAATTGTTTATACTTGTTGTGATGAAGGGAGAAGTCACTAAAGTCAATAAAAAAAGAGTTATTAATACAGGAAGATGGATTAAAACGAAGTCAAGAGAACAATTGTCTGTAGAGGGATTTAGCACCTGCAAGATTTTGTTGCTTTCATCAAAATGAGGAAAGTACAGGTAGTCCTCATTTAGTGACTGCCTCATTTAGTAACTATTCGCAGTTATGAGGAGATGAAAAAGTAACTTTACAACCAATCCTTGCATTTACAACTTTCGTAGGTCCATAAAGCAAAGTAAAGCTGAACTAAGATCATAAGCACAGTTGCATTTTCACTTAGCGACAGCTTCACTTAACAATCGAATTGCCAATCCCAATTGTGGTCACTAAATGAGGACTACCTGTAGTATCATGCTGCATGCTTCACCCCTTCTGTATAACTTTGTGATGTCACAACATATGTACAAAAAGGTCAGGAGTTGCATAATAGCGGCATGATGCTGTTTTCATCATTCTGCACCCTTTACACCACCCCACGGACATCACAGAATTGCAATATATTTTGGAGTATAGCTAAGAATGACTTTGGGGCTATTCATCTCCTCTCCACACACTGAAATAGAATGAGTTGCCACAGGAGCTTCGGTGGAGTTCCTTTGGCAAATCTTTCTATTTACAGATGGAGAGAAAAGAGGAGCTTTTAATATATACTCCTATTATTTGGCTTCATAGTATGCATCAAGAGTACAAAAAAATCCCTGTGTAAATGACAGATCTTAAAACTGTTTCATCTTGGTTCTGAAAGAAGACAGTTGCTGTGAAAAATGCCACTCAGCAGAACCATTATCAGAGTGTTATCGCTGATATCTTTGCAGTCCAAGGAGGGTTGCCAATCTTAGATGAAGAGGAAAGAAAGTTGCATTCCAAGGAAAAAGAGGGAGGGAGGGAGGGAGGGAGGGAGGAAGACCAGGGCAGAAGGGTATATTCATCATTATTACACAGTAGACTGAAACATGGGATAGTTTATGTAGGAACTGGAGTAAGCTCCTTTCTATTGTTTCATGCTTTATACAAAAAGAATTTTAAAATGATATTTCTTTCCTTCGGCAGCTAAGGAGAAATATCAGGAAATATGTTTCTGCTCTCCATTATTGCATATGTGAGAAATCTGTGTTTAATGTAAGAATATGTATCCTCACATAGCTTCCAGGCCTTCTTATTTTTATTAATGCATATCCTGAACTTTCTGCTAATGGTGATCAAGTGGTACAACACAAAGTAAAATTCAAAATATTCAAAACAAAAACTGGCCTTCTTAATAATCAAGGCTACCAAAGAAACTTATTGTATTAAGTATTTTTTAAAACTGAGTGGTGGCTTCTATATATTACAATCTTTGGAAAATCACCATCAGTACTGCCAATCCTGTAATTGCTGTAAAGCTGCAAACACTCTATGTCATTTATTTAGAGCAGATGTGCACAACAAGAGATCTTAGGTGGCTCTCAAAGGCCTTGAGTTGGGTATAGACCTCCAAAATGTTGGTATCCAAATTTTACAGTATGTGTCTTTTAAAGAGTCTTATGGATTAATATGAAATGTACTCCATAATTTTAATGACTCTGCTTCATTTATTAAAACAACTCTAGCCCCAGATGCACAAGATCCAAGTTTATGGCTCACACCTATACAGAAAATCCCATGTTTCCGGCTTCTGTTTTATTAGACTTAGTTACTATAATCTGGAAGACAGAAGTTAACCTGTAGGGTGGTGGGGCTATTGTATAATGATATACAACACTGAGGTTCTTTAAATCAGTACATATGACTCTAAGGAGCAAAGTGTGGGAAGCAATGTCAGTTGCATCTTGATCTTATCCAATAAATGATGTGAATTATGTAACTGATGCAAAGATTATGTAACTTGTGTCATTTGTACATTGACATTATGACATCCTTTGCTCCCTGGCCCACCTTCCCTCCCTCCCCCCCCACCTCAGACACTCATGTGCACTGATGTCAGGATTGCTTGTACCAAACACCTTTGCCAATGCATATTTGCTAGGTGGAGACTCTGAACCATACATGTACAATATTGGAATGTTGCAATAGATCTCTTTATTCAACATGTACAGCTCACTGATGAAGTACTTGCAATGAAGCAGTTTATTGGCAATACCTGCTTTTGTTTGCAATAACTAGCGGGCAGCCTCCAAATATCTTGTGTGTATTTGAGATTAAACATGGGCCTAAATCAGTTATGCCCTTCATCTAAATACTGGAGAATTTCTCCACTTGGTCTACCTGTTTATTGAACAAGGAACTACAGAGGACACTTTTCTTGCCATCTAACTTATCTTTAATCTGCTGAACCAGCACAAGCCTCCTTGCATCAAAGATAAGCAGCAAGATGCTTTGACATTAAATCCTTGATCGGTAAAGGAACAATGGAACTCACTCCCTGACCATACTATTTGATACAGTTATTGAGATTACCTCTTATGTTGTTTCATAATAAGGGACACAATGAACAAAATGCCACTTAATTCTGGGAAAATGTTAAAACGTCTTTTCAATTTACAGCCCAATTTAATTATCTCTAGGAGCTATGACACGTATCTTACAAACATCTCCTTTTCATGCTGCCTTGGAAACAAAGCACACAAGGGGTTGACCACAAATTAGCCCATGAATTTGTGCAACTTTCTGTCTTATTTTTCCCCAGAAATCTAGTACTGTCATGCTGTCATAAGTCAGACAAGTATCCATTAAAAACCAATATTTTCAAAGGAAATTACTGAGTATTTTTTAATTAATATATCTGCCAGGGTCCACAGACTGACTTTCCATCCTTGCTCTGTGCTCTTCCTGCAACTTTGTTTTCTCCTCTTCTCACTGCGTCATCCTAGGATCAATAGTTCTGTTAATGCAAATTTCTGTTACTTTTATTCTCCTTTCCTAGCACTTCTTAAAGGTCAAGCATGGGAACTTCTGTTGCCCCTCAGCAATGCAGCCTCGCTTCATCCAGCCAACTGTATCTTCGGCTTCTATGTTTAGACTGATGAGCAATAGGAATGGCTCAGCAATAACATCCACAGAGAGGCAGAAAGAGAGGGAAGGAGGAGAAGTGGCTATTACAAATGCCACTTCACTTTGGAAAATGTCTTGCATGAAGATGACACACACACACACACTCACCATTCTCCTGTCTTGAGGAGGAGTAATACAGTAATAATCCTTCTATATGTACAGCATTTCAGAAAAAATTCCAAACTTCGTTGCAGTGTGTCAATACATTGCATGTTCCTTCTGATTGATGCAACCAACAGTATATTGATTTGCAGGATATTCTCTAGTTGAATAATCCTAGCTTGCACAGAATACCATGAGCAGGCTTTGGGTAAAACTAAACTTGTGGCATACCAGCCAAAATGTGCCCAAACTGGTACTGTCCTTACTGTTAGCAGGGAATGTTGCATATTGCATAGATATGAATAAACCTGGCAACCTCATCTTTCTGATCAAAAGCATACGAGAGGTGACATTGAACAAATTTTTATACTAGGTAGGGGGCATGCAAACTAGATTTTTGCTTTTTTGTGGGCCACTGAAAAATACTGTATATGGAAGCAAGAAAAAAAGTTGACTGCATTTATTGTTGATTTAGAAAAAGCATATTACAAAGTGAATGGGCTGGAATTTTGAAATGTTTTGTGTGAATATGGGGTTGAAGGTTGGTTGCTGAGAGCAATAAGGGTGGCATATGATGGAAATAGACCAAATGGGAGAATAAATGAAATACTGAACAAATGGTTTAACACTGAGCAGTATTAAGACAAGGAAGGGTCACATCAGCTTTGTTGTTTAATGCATTCATTGTTAAAGGTATAAGGAATTCTTGTAGTGATATTAGATTGATGTTGGTTGGGGATGTGAATGAAGAAGTACTTTTATATGCACACTACGTATATACATTATAAGATTACTTAATGAAAAGGAAATAAAACAATAGGTATTTTTGTACTCTGTACTGAAGTCAGAGAGGCAATGATGCTCTATTTGACTAGAGCACTAATAAATTATGGGTGATTACTAAGACTTATTTGTGTACATGTTTATACTTTAGAAATAGAGCTATTAGAACACCACATAGGTCAGTGAAAGTCTTGAATGTGGCGATCTGATTTGATGAAGCTTCTTCTTATAGTCCCTCAGCATAGCTACTTCACTAGTAGCCTTCTGCACATGGAGTTAAGCAAAGTGCCCAGACAAAATGACTTGATTCACTTTGATGCCTTAAATCATGACATTGTATGGCACCTTTTATTTCCCAAGTTTCAATAAAGCCAAATAAGAAGACTTGAGATGAGGCTTTTAATTAACAGAGGTTTTATTGGCCAAGGAAACCTTCTGGATGGCTCAAGGAGTGTTGCCCAGAATCACACCTTGCAAAGCAAGCAACAAAGATTTTATAGGCATATTCAGATAGTACATCCCCTCATGTCCATACAAGGGAATTTTGGGATGACCCAGGGAAAAGTAAAGGTGGGCCTAAAGAGGTGAATCTAAGTTTAACTTTTTCTTCTGGTTATCAAGGAAATACCTAACTTCTTTGGAATTTGGTGCCTCTGCCTGCCTGGTACGAATCTAATTTATAGCTTACTTGTTCAGTCAGGCATCTGGCTGATTGCTTCTAAGGAAATGGGGTGGGGGAATGCTGTGCTCTCTTAGAAGGCAATCAGGCATTCAACAAAGAGATAAGGTGGGGGAAAGAAACGCTGTGCTCTTTACAAAGCAAGTTAATCCTTTGTAAATAAGATAGAGTGCACTATCACATGCATGCCCACACATTATGAGAGAGTGTAAAATTGTGTATCAAAACAATGTCCTTCAACATGAAAGCAAAACAACTCAGTATTTCACTTGAGAGCCACCCCAAATGTGTTCATGGAAAAATCTTGACTAAGACTAGCACTATTTCACACAAGACTGTTGCATTATATATATAATACAGGATTGCAATATTCAAAGCTGATTTGTGAAAAAATGTAACATCCCTCATGTACACCTATCTTTAAAAGTACAGCAGCTACATTGCTCAAACCTTCTCTGGCCTTTCCAGTAGTTGAAAGGGGCTCCTCCAAGTCTTCCATTCACTACTGAGGCTCTGAGCATATTCAGTGTCCACACAGGACGAGAATGGAAGCACCAGGACAGGGCTAGGGAGGAATCAAATTGCCTAATCACTTCCATGGAACAAGTATCCGATCAAGTCAAAGACTGTCCACCTTAAACACCCCTGCACTACTTCTTCTGTCCTCTCCTTCCTTCCTTGTACTTCTCTAGAATGACCTCTCTTACTCCTTTCTGTTTTGCCAAGCTTTCCACGGAATCAAGCTGTCTGACTTGTTTACTAACTTTTATCTTTGAAGCTTTTTATATATTTTATGTAACATTTATGGAGTTGTGTGCATGCATGTGTGGTATTAACATAAACAGATGTACCATTACCTGGCAACTTTGCTGTTAAGTAGCCTCCTCTTTCTCCTGTTCTTCTTTAAGAGGAGGAGGAGGAGGAGGAGGAGGAGGAGGAGGAGGAGGAGGAGGAGATCACAAAATATAAAGACTTGCAAATAGAAGTAGAACAACTATGGCAAAAGAAAGCAAAGATAGTACCAATAGTAATAGGCACCTTAGATGCAATCCCAAAACATCTGGAGCACCACTTGAAGACTATTGGCATTGACAAAATCCCCATCAATCAATTGCAAAAGGCAGATTTACTTGGAACAGCTTCCATCCTGTGACGATACCTTTAACACCATCAAACAACAACATCTGCCTATCCCAGGTCCTTGGGAAGGACTCAATAGGTGGATAATAATGCCTAATCCAGTCTAAACATCTGGCTGACTGTGTGACCAACAATAATAATAATAAATGTCCAAATGCCTCCTGTCAGGAATTTTAATCTTTAAACAATGAAGAAAAAAAAATCTTTACATTTCCCAATCAGTGCCACTTAAGGTGCATGAATTGCAGATTAAAAAAGGATATTGTTTAATGTTAATTTTTATCAAGTAGGCAAGGCAGCAAATAGAATCATTTTTAATGACAGCATTAATAGTCTTTCTGTGAAAATGGACTAAATAACACTTATCCTATATGGTGACTTGATAAGGATATGTCTATATTCCTAGACAGCCAGTTTGGTGCAGTGGTTGAAGGCACCAGGCTAGAAACTGGGAGACCATGAGTTCTAGTCCCGCCTTAGGCACAAAGCCAGCTGGGTGACCTCGGGCCAGTCCCTCTCTCTCTCCATCCCAGGAAGGAGGCAATGGCAAACCACTTCTGAAATCTTGCCAAGAAAACTGCAGGGACTAGTCTAGGCAATCGCCAGGAGTCAAGATTGACTTGAAGGCACCCATAAATATATATTCCTAAACATAAATAAAAGATAAATTCTACTAAGGGAATTTTAGTTAATAAGACAAAGAGGAAGCAACTGAGCAAGAGGGAAATCTCTGGCCTCGTGGACTCTGTAGTCTTCATAGTGAACAAGTCAACTGCAACAAATAATGATACTTTGTTGGATTTATCAGGCCAAAAAATCAGAGAGACTCAAGGCAATTTATATTAAAAATTCTATACAAACAAACAGAATTCAAAAGGTACAACATAAACAGCACTTTGGAGAAGCAGATGAAAAACAGTTTCAGCCAACACTTTGGATTTTCAATCCCTTTATAAAACAGGGCAAAAATGGGGCCGATTGGACCTTTGGTGGGGGATACTATTCTAGAGGGCAGGAGTGGTGACAAACAAGGTACAGTATGGAGTCCTTGGTGTTCTCTGAGCTTGGTTGTTTGCTTGTAGATGTTTCATTACCCAACTAGGTAATTCCATCAGTGCAAGTGAGTGTGGGATTTGCTCCCTGTTTATATACAGTAGCTTGCTCTGCCAACTAAACATCTTAATACAAACCAACTAAAGCCCTCCAAAACATCTTAAGCAAACCAAAAGACCCAGAAGTCCAAGAAGAAAAAACAGGAGTCATCTACAACATACAGTGTAAGGACTGTAACAACCACTATGTAGGACAGACAGGCAGAAGGCTTGCAGAGCATATCCATGAACACCAACTAGCAGTCAGAAGACATGATGAAAACTCCTTAACCTCACAACACATAGACAGACTCAACCACAGCTTCAACTGGGAAGCTGTTAGCATCTTAGACCAAGCCAAATCCAAAAATGCTAGGGAATTCCTGGAAGTTTGGTATTCAGACAAATCGGCCATCAGTAGATACATAGAGATAAACCATATTTACACACCATTCAAAAGAGCTAAGAAGGAAACAAAAAGACCAGAAGACATCCCCTCCAGTAGCCAACACCCAGATAAGCAGGGATTAACACCAGACAAACAATACTCTAATGAAAGAACTACCAAGGAGAAAACCAACCCCCACCAAAAGTGGCAGAGCAAGCTCTTGTATATAAACAGGGACCAAACCTCATACCTACTAGTACTGATGACGTTACCTCATCAGGTAATGAAACCTATGCAGGCAAAGAATCAGGCTCAGAGAGTACCAAGGACTTCACAGTTCATTCCTGAGCTATGTACATTCTCTTCTATCAATATAGTGTGCCCCTAGGATCCCACAAAATGGGATTCTTTAACCAAACAGACCCAGAGCATGTCTTCCCGTCAGACCTTATAGGTCAGGAAGTAGATTGGAAATATTATATGTCCTTTTAAGAGGCAAATTCCAAGAAAACGTAACTGACTACCCTTTTTAACATAAGCTGGAAAGATAAAGAGCTCCAATTTCTGAAATACTGACCTGCAAAGGGGTGCAGTTATCCTTAAGATTAAGTTTGGAGGGAGGTTCTGCAGAGAGGTCTCTGATAGAACAGAGTGGCTGGGAGCCAACAAGAGGCTGGATCTTTTGGGACTGGACTTGAACGCTGTTTTGAGCATCAAGACAAAAAGAAAACAATGGAGGAGGACAGCCAGATGAAAAGGAAGAACTGTCTGCCTAAAGCAAAAACTATTGACGTAGGAAGCAAATTCCTCTAAGTTAATTTCTCTCTGTTTTATTTTTCAGGAAAAAGTGGGCTGTAAAAGGGAGCCTAGTATTCGGTGATGTTTATTGAAGTAAAAATTATTTCCTTTTTAAACGAAACAAATAAGCTCCTGGCCTTTATTTACACTGGTGCTGCATGCCATGATCAGAACACCGCTAAATGTTCAGTTTTTCACTTTTTCTGCAAATCTTTCTCTCATCTGTAACATGGCAACAGAGGGAAGGAGGCAGAAGTGGAAAAACGAGTAAAGCTTCTTTTATGCTGATGGATTTCAGAGCTGCCTCTGAAGGGCACATTATTCTTCCTATCAAAATGTGTCCTAAAGCTCTTTACAACACTGTTTACTTTTCAGCTTTATCCCCTCCAGTTCACCCCCAATGCATCACTTCAAACTTCTGTAATCAACATAACCTCTGGTGATAAGCCAAAGCCCAGATGAGCAATACAATAATTCATGAACAAAAATGAGAAGATAAATTTAGCTGGAAAAGATTGCTTTTTGACCCTGGGGTTTCTCTCATTTTATATTGGTAGCTTTTCTGATTTATAATCCACCAAACTGTGGGGTTTAAAATCTGCTTTTGAAGTTTGAAGGCTAGCGGATATCCCTCCAGTTGAATCTTAGTTCTATGTCATGTGCATAAGATTAAAGTACAGGGCCTGATTTTGGTATCCTCCCTGTCTTTTCCAACACCCTTGTCTCTGGACCTTCCTTCCTGCAGGCTTGGCCAGAGTTAATTCTGCTACTGTGAGAGTACTTGACTGTGAAGGGTTCAATTAAGGCTAATGCTGTTGTATTAGTAGCTCAATCATTAAAAACACCATCTTGTATTCACTTACACTGGAACTGGTTGCACTGAACAAAATGGGACTTACTTGTGAGTAGATATGCATACGACTGCATTATAACAATTTCAACTGGTAAATCCCTGTATCTCATATGATTCTGCTATTCATTCTCTACATGGCCTAAATAGCTTACTATGTCTCATCCCTATCTCTTCAGTATCTGTGAATTATTGCAATCTACTACTCAACTTTGTAGGATTGTTCTAAGGAGAATGTATGTGAAGGGAGAATGTACGTGAAGTGCTTTGAACCTCTAAAATAGTTACTAGGAGTGCTGTATTTTTTTATTTTATTTTATTTGCTTGCCTCCAAGTGAAGGCTACCACTTAAGCTATTGAGGCATTTTTCATGTTAAACTGTGATGACTGAGCAATTTGCTTCTTGTATTTAAGGAGATTTCTCATGAATTGTTCTCTTATGGTAACTCTGCGGTTTGGGGAAGGGTTTGTATTTTATCCCCACCTGAATTTTCACTCCTCTCAGCTTCAGCAGTGCCAAATTCTAGCAATGAAATACCATGCATTTCTAATGATCAGAGACCAAGCAAGACAAATTCCCACACGTCTTCATAATATCCATGGCACCATATATTTTGTGCTTGAGTTCTCTGCCAGCTACAGCACGTGCAATCTCTTCATCCTTCCCCCTTTGGGGAATTTTTCAAACAGAGAAAGGAAAAGTCATCAAGGTCATATTGGTACATTATCTTAGCAGAAATGCACTTCATGTTGAATAAAAAATAAAGTAGATTGCAAAATACTAAAAGCAATAATG
This sequence comes from Python bivittatus, assembly GCF_059951505.1. NCBI lineage: Eukaryota > Metazoa > Chordata > Lepidosauria > Squamata > Pythonidae > Python > Python bivittatus. The sequence goes on along the minus strand of NW_028277112.1, from coordinate 61,811,637 downwards.
ACAAGGAAATCTATTCTGATGCCATGCAGACTGTGTTAAGAATAATGGTGGGGGAGAAATTCCAGGTTCTACTTTCTGAAAAAAGATGTTTCTATATATTTACTGTATATTAGACACTTCTATTATAATTTCAGTATTTAAATTCAAAGTATTTTCAATTCTCTGTTCTATTTTGGCAGAGAAAAGGGAAAGAAGAAAGAGAGGTCCCATTAGACAAGTACTGTAAATGTTAAAGAGGTAAGAATAAATAAGTTTGCTTTCCATTTGGTGCAGTATTCCATCTTCAGCTGAGATCTTCCTGAAGCATTTAGAAAGATCACAGAGGGACATGATCATTTCATTTTTGTTATCTTCAGGAAATATTAAAAAGAAAAAGAAATTGTGTAGAATATCAATTTTTACTTGTGATGGAACACATGCAGAAATGCAAATTCATCTTGCAACTTTGTCTGGTCATCTTGTAGTTCCATTCTTGGGCTAGAGCTCTGACATGACATACAAGCTATGTCCCTGCTTAATAGCTTTTCCTCATGATTGGGGACAAAGACAATCTTAACCCTTGACTTGACCAACAACCCCAGTCCTTGAAGCAGTTGCTAAACTTGTACAATAAACCACTCTGCACATCCTTCTTGACCTTGCCTCTGCTCTTTATGTTCTTGGCTTTGCTACTTTGTCCACAGTTGCATTATTTGTTTCTTCATTCACCTGAGTTACAACTTGCCTGCAGTAGTTTTTGAGCATCTCAACCTTTGGCCATGAATTCACTTCCTAGAGCCAGCTTTAGGACTACTATATTTGGATTGCAAAACTGGACAAAGATGGCAGCAAACAGATACAGATTACAGACATTACTTCTTACATTTGTTTCAGTATTCAACAATATTCCCACATATTTCTATTTTGTTTTCAAGAATTGCTGTGGCCATGGGAGTTCCCTGGGACATACAGGGAAATATGGTTCTAGTTAACAAAATAGATCATTGGGATTACCTTGTAAAACTGTTAATTCACAACTGCATTGCAAATGATGCAACTAACCAAAAGCAACTAAAACAGGCTCCACTAGGATCTTGCTGTTCCAGGTTTCTATCATCTGTAAAGGAGTCTACTTCTGCCTCCTTATGCACCAGTTAGTCTTAATGAAGCCACAGGGATGTAAATGAGAGGACAATTTGGCCCAGTGCCTATTGTTAGAGAGATATACCACTTGTTATTTCTGAGCAATAGGCATAATTGTTTATTTTTAAAATGCCTCATGTGGGTTCATTTTTCCTCATCAGTGAATTTCAATTTATTTGTTTGTTGTTGTTTTTAAAGCAAACACTACATTGCAACCCTAATGTACAGAACTCCTGCAAAGCACATTTGCTTTTGCAACATTAAGTGGAATGAAGAGGCTTATTAAGCAACTTACCATGCACTTCACCTACATTAAGTCTTCTGTGTAGCAACTAAAGGACCAACTATTCTTTCTCACTTTTGCTGTCTGAGAGCTTGGCAAGCAATACTGCACAGTGGTTTGCCTGGAATAAGTCTTCTTGCTATATCTCTTCTTGTAAATGTTCACAGTGGAGCTTGACACAAACTAATTGAGAAAAAAAATGAAGGCCATTTTATCTTCCTGACCAGCTTTACAGTTTGCAAAGCTTAAAATAAGATGGAAAACCGACAGACCTGCACCAATTGGTGCAAACTACCACGCTGATGTAGATCACCAGCCAACGGGTGGCACCATGAGTTTGGCAAGCCAAATGTTTTGCTGCCTGCCTGGAAATGAAGAAATGGGAGGACTGCCTAGTACTTTAGTGCTAGGCTCCAAGAGTGGCCAGCCTGGAGCCCCCCTGGTGCACAGCTGCACACAAAACTGGAGAAATCTCTAGCTGAACAGAAGTTGACAAAACATCTGCATGGTATAAAGTAAAACACATCATCTTTTTGCAAATTGGAATGCATACTTAACTGTTTAGAGCTTGACAAAAAGAAAACAATATTTCAGCCAAAGGAGGTGTTACAAAGTACTGAAAGGGTGTCCCAACTTTCACACCTGCCATATGAAAAACTGCAGATAAATATTATGTGTTGCATTCAAATTTGTAGAACAATATTGTATACCATGTAGAGATTTATCAGCTTCTGCTCACTTAGAGATTCCTTTAACATAAAATTTGAGCAATGTGCTTAAACCTTTGCAAGCCAATGTAGAGTGAAGATAGTCCAGGCTCGGCAGCTTTGGTATTCTGCAGCATATACCAAAGCCATCCAGCCTGATGACTCCTCCAGATTCTTGCCAGTAGCTTTGGCAAATGCTGCAGAAGTGGTGCTATGATCAGGAAAAACAAAGCAGCATGACCATGGATGATCTTTGGCAGATGGTTCCAGGCTTTGGAGTGTATTACAAGCAATATTGCAGATGCACTGGTGGGCAGCCATCTTGGATCCCCATCAGTGCATGCTGGAGGTCTTCCAGGCTGGGTGGTTTCAGTGTGTTTTGTAGGTAATCTTAAAGCCACCCAGCTATCATTATACTTCCACAGCCCTGCCCCAAAGAGGTACTTTAAGACAAATAAGGGGACTCTTCACTTCAGGAAACTGTATCACCGTATTTCCATGGCTTGCATTGTTTTGCCAAAGTAAGAATGGAGGAGAAGAATCTTTAGCAAATGGATTATTGAAAATTCTTGCAGTTTCAACACATACAATGTGTGTTGTATGGAACATTCAACACTGAAAACTGCAATCCTCTGCCCACTTACCTGAAAGTAAGTTTCAGTGAAATTAGTTCTTACTTTTGAGTAGATAAATAGATGCATGCTCAAAAGTAAGAACTAAATGACTGCAAGGCCTTTCACCAGAACAAATCAATTAGGTTTTGTTTTTATGGGATACAACAGTATTTTGTTCATTTCAGCATAATCTTACCATTATGTTCTCTGTAATTTGTTTCACAGGCATCCAAATTAGTCCCATTTCTAAATATGAATTAGGGGTTTATCTATTTTTGTTACTCTGTGTGTGTGTGTGTGTGTGTGTGTGTATTTCTATTTAGTCGTAACACCATTTAAGTGAATAAGATACAAAAAGCTCAAATTTGCACATGGTAAACCTGCATAGCAAAAGAAAAAGAAATCAAGATATAATCCTGAAAGACAAAGAGTTTGTGGATTTGAAAGCTGACTATGCTCAGAGATAGCATTAACTCTTAATGATATTATGTTCCCCCAGATGGAGCTGGCCCATGGTCTGGGTTTTTCCTGGATTCACAGCTCCTACCTGATCAGTACCTGAAGACCATGGTTACGAGTGCCTTCACACAATTACATATTGGCATCCAAGGGAATGCCATATGCAGGGACTCTGTGCTTGAGTTTTCTCAGTGACAGTCTCTTACCTCCGGAACAGCCCCCCGCTCCACCCCGCAAGATACGTGGACTACCTACCTCTGACATTTTTTGAAGAGTTGTGAAAACACTGTTTTTCAGAAAGGCATTTGGGGACATTGAAAATCAGCTGTCTCTGAATGGTGAGATGTCAGGGTCTTTGTTATGTTATTAATATATTGTATTTTTAATCATTCGTGCTGTTACTTGTAAGCCACTTGGAGGCTTCAGAAATGGAATGTCATATAAGTAAGAGTAATAAACAGATAATAATAATAATAAATAATAAATAAACATTAACACTAATCCAAACCCTAACAATCAACATGAGTGAAATCAAACAGAAGAACAGTCATTGCATAGGTCATGTATTTACAGTATAGTAATATTCTAAGATGAACAAGGGCACCTTTATAATTTGTTTGTCATAGTATGAACTTGACTGACTTTCTTGCACCTTTATTCAGTGTTAAACTATGTTAGTCTATGTAATACTCAGAAGGAACAGTAAACTCCTCCCTTCTAAATCAATACTGAAAATTGAAAATCCATTTAGATAGGAAGCTGTTTAGAATTAGTCTTTATATTGGCTATTACAGGTAGTCCTCATTTAGTGACTGCCTCTACAATGACTGTTCACAGTTATGATGGTGATGAAAAAGTAACTTTGCAACCAATCCTCACATTTACGACCTTCGCAGGTCTGTAAAGCAAAGGACAGCTGAAATAAAATTGTAAGCACAGTCACAGTTTTACTTAGTGCCCACTTCACTTACCAACCAGGTTGCCAGTCCCAATTGTGGTCGCTAAATGAGGACTACCTATACAGTTATTTAAAATAAACATCCAGTCACCTGCAAACTTATTTAAAATTGCACATCTATTGTCCTGCTTTTTGCCTCAAGGTCTGCATGCAATGCCTGTTGTGAGGACTGCACTCATATAGCACACACACTTTATACCCACAGATAAATGCATAGACATACAAATTTACAAATATGAATAGATTTTCTTCCCTGGGCCTTGCACCATGTCTTTTGCATTTTGTAAGACTGCATGGGCAATGTAACACCAATCTGTTCCATTTTTCAGAGTGCTCCTGGAATAGGACAAGATCATGTGGCTGCTCTCAAAACACATTTGCTCTCCTACTTAGTAATGTATGGTAACCTAAAATATGTGGTATGATATCATTACACTCCATGTTCTCTTCCCAGCAGCAGTCAATGTAGTATAGTAGGGGTGTTCTCTTTAATGCCTAGTGCCAGCCTAAGACAGATGTTCACCAAAAATAAGACAGATGTTTCATTGCTACAAGAATATATTTTAATTTCATCACATTGGCCTTTTTCCCTGCTTGGTTAAACACAGTAGGCTATAATAACTACTTATTCTTTATTTCCACTCATGGAATAGTTTATAACCACAGGCTCTTGCATTCCATGCTAAATAAATGCTCCTAATTTTGCAGCCACGTAGAACTCAAAAACTGTAATTATATAAGCTAGGCAGATGCAGATGCAGATGCAAAAAATCTGTGTTTGGTGGATTTTCTGAGACTGAATTTCATTGCATCTTTATACATTTGACTCAGAGAAAAGAATTTGGGAGGAATGGAAACAGGGTATAAGAAAATGTCTGGAAATAAAAGTAAACAGTTTATAAGCTATGGCAAAAGACTGTGCTAAAAACAGCTTCCCTTTTTTTAATAAAATGTATTGAGGTTTTCTAATGATAGCTGTTAAGTTTTTTTTTTTAAATAACTTTATTAAATTTTAAAATAGAGCAATAAAAATAACAAAAACTAATATTAAAGGAAGGAAATAAGAAAAAAAAGGAAAAATAGAAAAAAGAATGACAAAGGAAAAAGTGCGAAAAACCAAAGAAAGAAAAAGAAAGATAAAGAAAAAGAATTTACTTCCAATCCCCCTCACAACAGATATGTAACAGTATACATCAATCTCTTACTCTAAGTTTACAACATAACTTTCATTATTACTATAAACCCATATTATTTCATTTTTTGTTTCCTACAAAAAGTCCAAAAAAGTTTCCAATTAACATTAAAATTGCACAATATATTTTCTCAAATCAAACATCACTTTCACATCTCAGCCAACTCCATCAGCTTCACCATCCATTCTTCCATTGTAGGTAATGTCATATCCTTCCACCTTTGTAAATATAAAAACCTTACTGCTGTTATCATATATAAGAACAAAATTCCATAAATTTAATAACAAATGTATTTTAACCTTAGTCAAAAATAAATTGATTTTATAATCCAATTTATCATTTTATCTAAAAAAAAAAAGCAAATGAAATCTTTCCCCCTTTATATACAGTTCTTAAAACCTTGTCATTCAATCCTGTTCACAAAAACAAATCCCATTAATAACTACCAAAAACCAACCTACTTACCTATTTATCTATATTTAACCACAATCAAATAAGTTCACTTTGTAAACCTTCTGTTTACTTTTTAAAAGCTTAATCTTTAATCCTTTCAAATAATGTCCTGCAAGTTGGTTCTCCATCATTCTCTCCTTGTCTTCTCTCAGAAACAGCCCCAATAATTTCTCTTTGTCTCTTCCCAGGAACAGCCTCACCAGTTCATTCCTTTTGCAAATCCAAGATAAAAAGTCTTTCCAAGTCACTATTCTTTTCCATTATTTGTAGGTCCCCTTTGATCATTGTGATGATCAAAGTTGGATTCATTTGTAAATTCTTTTCCATATCACTCTTATTCTTTGGCATTTTTAAATCCATTTTTGAATCCACAACATCATTGTTCATACTATCTTCATAATCCAGCATTTTTTTAAACTCCAAAATCCACTTTCAAATCAGTCTCTACCTCCATTTCAAAATTATCTGTCTTATCCAATCTTTCCTCTATCTTTTTTTCAAGGGACTTGAATTTAGCTCCTAATTCATCAAACATTGATTGGAGTAAACTTAAAAAAGTTGTTTTATCTTCTATTGGCTGCTTAAAAAGGCCTCTTCTAGCCATTTTTCCTCCCAAAGCAAGCAACCGTAGGTATAGGGTAAGTGAAAGTAAGCAGATAGTTCATGTCCTTTAGTGCCTTTCATGCTGTAATTGCAGGCATGCACCAGCAAAAAATACACAGAGGGCTCAAATCATCTTCTTCTGTTTTGAAAATCCAGCCAATCAACAAGCATACCACAGGAAAACAAAAAATTCTCCCATAGAAAAATCAAATCCATTTAATACAGATGGAATTTCATAAAATTAAACTTTTAACAAATAAATCTTCCCCTTTCACCATAAGTAACTTTTATATCTTTTTTGTATTCTCCTTATCTTCCAGCTTTTTGTGAATTGTTCAAATTACAATAAAACTCTAATTCTTCTTTTTTTATAGTCCCAGAAATAATGAAAAAATACTAAGAGAACTGCTTATCTGTTGCAAAGGAAGGTCTCTCTTATGTTGAAAAATAGTTGTATTCCAAAGTGGTTTAGAAATGGGGTTCAGCTGGCTCTAGTGTCCATATTTAGGCTGCGCCACAGCTGTGAATGAAGATGGATCCCCCACCTCCCAGCCGCTCATTTGCAAGCCATTCGCAGAAGCTTCCATTTCTGTGATTAGAATATGAGGAATGGCCATCCCGGAGACCAAATGGTTGACTTCTCACTTCCTCCTTAATCTGGAGCGTGTTGGGCAGCCAGCGCTTGCTGCCAGCCACTGACCCAGCTGCATTGCCATCTCCCCTCTCACGGAGACAACTAAGCTGCCATTGTCCCCACTGGAAGTCTACTGAAAGCTGTAAGTTTGTAAGGTTTTCCTTTTATGTGAAAACTAAACAAAAAGGAAATGCAGAGAAGATAGTTCAAATTGCTAAATTCTCCCATGATACACCTTATCATAGCTAATTTCCAAGTTTATATAACTGATCACAGAAATGCAATATAATCATTACTTTCCTATGAAACCACCTAGTCTTTGTAATGCAATATTGTTTCAGTCCTGGATTCCCAGTTCTGAAAAATCAGATATCAGTGTAAAATAAATATTAAATAAATAAAATATCAAAAACAAAAGGGCACCATGTAGTTTGGCTTGTGATATCCTTCTAACTTTACATCACGCCATCTGGTGTTAACAGTGAAGTAAGACATGAGAATCATATGGCATCTTCCAACCATTGTATATACTGTAGTTAAGGCTTATTACACCTGTTTTCTCGCATAAAATCTGCAGAGTATGAATGACAGATACGAACAGATGTTTAAGGGAGACCTTCCATTTATAATGTCAGGAGCCTTAGAAGAAGAACCTGGGAAGAATAACATCTCTCTCCTGTTAAAAAAAGTTTATGTTCCTAATGCTGGTTCATATACCTAATTTGTACCTCAAATACTGATTTAAGAGCTCAAAATATGGTCTGAGACTTCAAATCACCCTATAGTCTATTGAGGATTATGTATTTTATGCCCTGTATATTTTTAATCACACAAGGCAAGGAGGAGAATGGAGCGCTATTAGTGAAGGAAAGGAATAATATACAACTGGAAAAGATAACAAAACAGAAGAAGAAAAACAAAGCATTCTTTAAAAAAAATGATCAGGGACTGGAGAATCCTCCCTACAAGGAAAATATTTGGGCCATTTAATTTAGGAAAATATGGTTAAGGGACATTTTTAAATGATGGTGATGAGAAGGTAATATTAGCATTGAGGGTTGTTCAATAAAATAGGCTAGCTTACTTGATAGGGCTACAAGTTTGGGTTGCAGAAATTCAGATGACCACAGGTGGCAGCAAGGAGATAGAAAAAACTCAATCTTTAGTGCTGCCATCCAATGGCCGTCTGGATTTTTGCAGCCCGAATGAAGTAGTCCTCTTGGTAGTTGTTGCAGGATCACATAAAAGGTACTTGTATACAAAATATAATATTAACTGGTGGAATTCAATGATACAAAATGTGGTGATGGTCATTACTTCATCTGGATTGAAAAGGAGTAAATATGCTTGGAGGGCGCCTATTAGTCATGCATGATAAGTCTGACTTACAAGAAAAGCTTATACTATGGAATGCTTCTGCCCATTGTTTCAGGTGGCCAACATACTCTCTTCCAAGATACTGCATTTTATTTCACCATCCTCATCTTTTTAATCTGTCTCTCAAACAGTCAGCCAGTGTTCCATGGTCCTAACCACGCTCAGTCCTTCTCAGTTTGTTTGGGGTCTCTTCTCCCTGTAGAGTTTTGGCTACTTAAGAATCCCATTTGGTAAATGAGTTTATAATTAATAGATAGAATAGGTATACGGAGCCTCCTTTTCCAAAGGCAGTATACATGTAAATATCAGTTGCAAAGAAGAACAGCATGGTGGGACTAAGGGAATTGGGACTATTGTCCTTATGAGATGTGGGCTTTTGCTACAACTGGCTACTGCTCTCTTAACCAGATTTATTTATTTTATTTATTTATAAATCATATTTATACATCACCCATCTCACTATATAAGTGACTTTAAGCTGCTCACAAATAAAAACCATAAAAGCAGTAAAAAACTTACAAAACAAAAGTTAAAAAATGGAGAGAACATCCTCAAGTCACCAGCCACCCCCAGTGCTTGGAGCCCCCACTGGAATCCCAAGCTAGTCAGCAGAGCCAGGTCTTAACGCTTTTCTGGAAGGCCAGAAGAGTGGGGGGCAATCTCACCTCAGGGGGCAAGATATTCTACAGGGTGTGGGCGATGGCAGAAAAGGCTCTCTTCCTCGACCCTGTCAGTCAAAATTATTTAGCCGACAGGGTCCACAACATGTCCTTCCTGCCGAACCGGGTAGGATGGGTCGATGTAACCGGGATAAGTCGGTTCCTCAGATAACCTGGGCCCAGATTCTTGGGACCTTTCACTTTATCCAGAAGTTTTCTTATTTTATTCTAAGTTTCTGTGTTTTTCTATCCATAGAAATAGAAGGAACTAAGCATTTTCTCACTGTCTTACTTCATCAGTTTTCTTCCTGCTGGACTTGAAATTCCAGGGTTAAAGAAAAAATCTGCTAGGTTATTAACTGATAGATTATAGTTTAAACATACTTTCCTAGTTTAAAAAAATGCTTCAATAATAAAGAATTACAATATAATTACTCTAATTGCTTTAGCATCTAAAATACACATTAGAAAGATATTCAGACACAGCTAGTCTGGCCTAATAAATACCTCTCTCTCTCTCTGACATCCTGTTCAGGTTCTGATATAGAAAGACAAGCAGCCTAAAATACATATTTCAGATGACATATCCTTCTTATATGAAGGGCATCTATTCTAGAATTTATCTAGAATAGGAAGCCGGCCGCCAGCAATATGGATATTGCTCTTTAGTCATGCATTTCTACTTATTTTTATATTAACCTTCATCAATAGCAATTACCAAGCTAGGGTGGGTGTGGGGTCACAACTGGCTATCACAATATAAAGGAAACTGTGTTATTAGGAACAAATTTTCACTTTTCTTCTGTGAATAAAGAGACTTTGGGGAATTGTCTTCTCAAAGTAACTATTCCTGAAACAAATAAATCTCTCTTTCACACACATACACACTCTGTATATATACACAGCTTGTTTCCCTTTCTGTTTGAAGTTACCTATTGTTCACTTATTAAAACTCCAGCCTCCAAAAAAGTCCAATTTCCAAAATTGAAAATAAAAAAGGAAAGGAAAAGAATCCTGAGGTTTATGCCAGCCTATAATATTCCCATTTACACTGAATAATAATTCTTGGTTTCCCCAGTTCAGTTTTAAGCCCTGCTGCTGCATAACTCTATCTTTATATGTGTGATAGTGTATACATTTTGTGGACCATATGGATGATGTAGAAATAGCATCTAGGGAGATATTAGGAGGCACAGAAGGAAACTGATAGGCAATAGAATAAAGACAAATAATACTTACCATTGTTCACCTACAGGATTCATTGCACAAGCAATGATGTAAAACATCCTAAACAACTGCTCAATCTCGTCAAAAGAAAAAAAAAACCCTCAAACTCCTGTGTTGTAGCTAAATTTGGACAAAAGGGCCTATTCTGTACTGGAGAGAGAGAAAAAGACTTTCTCAGCAGTACTGAGCTCCTAACTAACAGAATACTGTTCTGTCTGTTTAGAGCTCCATGTTATAAAAATCATTCAATAATGTTTATGATATTGAATTGTGACCAAGAAGAATCAGGTTCCAGTTCTCACTCAAACATGTTACTCACTAGTGATGTTGAACCAGTCCTATCTTATTCAATCAATTTTACAGGATTGTTCTAAAAATAATGTGAGGGAAGACTTCTACCAGAGCTGCTTTGAGTTCTCAGAAGAAAGGCAATGACATGACTTGACTTGACCCTAATATGTTGGGGAATGTGCATAAACACCTTGATTCTGCACATCCACACACATGGATTGAGTGTGCACAAATAGGACAGATGTTGCAATCTATGTAGAGTACATAATTACCAATCCAACTGAAACTGGTCATACCTGAATTCTACAAAAGCCAAATAATGACAGTTTTCCCAAATTGATACAACACATATTGACTGGACAATGCCCAAAGCATTCAGGTTTTAACTATAAACATACACATTCTAAATCAGTGGTACAGATGTGCCAAAAGTATTGGTACTTCTCCACTTTTTCCCAAAGAATCCCAATCTGCCATGATATAAGTCAAAACTGACACAAGTAAATGGCACCCAGCATTCTTTATTCCATAGTCCACAGAGCAGACTCTTTGCTTTTGATGTATGACTCAACATATTTTTGTAAATAATAAAACAAATGAAAATGGCATGGACATAATTATAGGTAACCCTTAGAAATTAAAAGACAATATTGGATTTTAGGGATCTCTCAAGCAGACTATTTACTTTAATTAGTATCACAGGTGTCTTCTATCTCATAATCAATCACTCAGCTGATCTGAATGGAGAAAAGTGCTCACTTGGGCTTTTGTATCATTGTGTGCAGCAACAGTGAACCTGGACAAGAGAAAGAAGAGCAGAGAGTTGTTGGAGGAGGAAAGGAAGGTAAAAGTAAAGGCTACAAAACCATCTCCAAAGAGCTTCATGCTCCTGTGACCATGGTTGCTAATATTATCAAGAAGTTTAAGGTCCATGGGACTGTAGCCAACCTCCCTGGACATGGTTGCAAGAGGAAAATTGACCCCAGATTGAACACAGGGATAGTTTAAATGGTGAGGAACAATCAAGGAAAACTTCAAAACATATCCTGGCTGACCTCCAAAATCAAATTACAACAATATCAAGTTGCACCATTGGTTGTTGTCTGACTGGAAGTAGCCTCTATGGTAGAAGACCCCGCTTCTGAAAAACAGACACAAAAAGGCCAGACTGGAGTTTGCTAAAATGCATGTTGACAAGCCACAGTCCTTATGGGAGAATGTTCTTTGGACAGATGGAACCAAATTAGAGCTTTTTGGTAAGTCATAGCAGCTCTATGTTCACAGAAGAAAAAAATTATGATTTTAAAGAAAAAAATACAATCCCTACTGTGAAACATGGAGGAGACTCTATAATGCTAAGGAGTTGCTTTGCTGCCTCGGGCACTGGTGCCTTGAATCTGTGCAGGGCACAATGAAATCAGAATATTATCAAGGCATTCTGGAGCAAAACATAATGCCCAGTGTTAGAAACACTATCCGTCTGTCTCATTTGCAGGTCATGGGTCTTCCAGCAGGATAATGACCTAAAGCATACATCTAAGAGAACCCAAGAATGGTTGAAAAGCAAACGTTGGACTGTTCTAAAGTGGCCTACTTTGAGTCCTGATCTGAATCCCATAGAACATCTATGGAAAAGCTGAAACTCACATTTGGGAAAAGGAACCCATCAAACCTAAGACAATTTGAGCAGTAGGACAAATTGCCAGTTGAGAAGTACAGAAGACCGAATCAGATCTACAGAAAGTGCTTGATAGCAGTTATTGCCTCAAAAGGATGTGCTATGAAATATTAGATTAGGGATACCAGCAATTATTCCATGCCATTTTCATTTATTTTATTATTTACAAGAATATGCTAACTCATGCATCAAACTCAAAATGTCTGCTCTATGGATTATAGAATGAAGAATGGTGGATGCCATGTACTGTACTTGTGTCAGTTTCAACTTATTTCATGGCAAATTGAGATTCTTTGTGAAAAAGAGGAGGGATTCCAATAATTTTGGCCACATCTGTAGAAGAGACTAGGTTTCTGTCTTAAACATTTAGATACATTTTATGGTCTAAGTAATATATAATTTTTTAAATTTTATTTTATGGTCTAAATAATATATAAAAATTTGATTTAATTGTAAATTAAAATGGAGTGTGAAATAAATTCATATTCCTTCTCATTAAAAAAATGAGCATAACAAAACTAGGAGTTTAGAGGAACTCTTGGGGTGGATCAGATCCAGAATGAAGGTCCATCTGAAAACCCTTCTGAAAACACTATTTTCAGGGAAACATTGCTTTTATATATTATGAGGCATATCCTTCACCAGGCAGAGAGCTAGAATAGTCAGTAGTCTCTGAACAACAATACATCCAGTGTGGGATATTTCAGACAGATGTAACCTTAACAATCACTTGTCTAGTTTTTTTGGACTCTAAAGGATGAACAGGTTGTGTGAATCACCAGTCTACTTGACCCTTGCCATTCTGACTGACTGAATTCACCAAGATGGGATGGGATCTTAACATTAAGGGAGATGATTAATACCTCCTTGCGGCTCCTCCAGCCTAAAGGAGGAAGCTGTAAGATGTTTACTGAACAAACCGTCCCTTGACCTAGGAGATCTGTACACTTATAAGTCAGTCTCAAACATTCATTTTCTGGGAAACGTGTTCAAGAAAATGGTGTCCTTCAGCTCCATATGCATATTGATGATAGTGGTAGAAGAGAATAGCATTCAGTTTTATAGCATTTCAGTTCAATTGTGATACTAAGACTGTGTTAGTTGCCTTGGTGGATTGGAAATGGCTCTAATTCTCCTGGTGTTCTCAGCACTTTTAATCAAACACTCATGCTATCTTTTGGACAGTATATTGAGATGTGGTTTGTGTGGGGTTACTCTTGAAACATATTGAGAAATTTCAAAATATGGCTACTAACCAGTTCAAGGTATAAAGATCATATGAGTTCTGTACAGAAAGATTTGTTCTGGTTGCCAGCTGCCATGGCTTACTGGGCAGTTTTAAAAGTTGGTATTGATCTTCAAAGCCCTAAATGGTGCAACTAAAATTGGTCAAAAGGGGGATTATCAGTCAGTCAGTCAGTCAGTCAGTCAGTCAGTCAGTCTATCTATCTATCTATCTATCTATCTATCTATCTATCTATCTATCTATCTATCAATCAATCAATCAATCAATCTCCAGTCCTCAAGGGATATTGCCCTGATCCAACTGGACAGCATACACACTCAGGGGGGTTCTACTTACATATGGCTAGCTTTATGGTTCCCAGCCTGGCCCTGTCAGATATACTGGGAAGCAACACTGGCTGCAAATTCTAGAAGTTGTAATCCCCAAAAAACTGAAGCAAGGTACCCAGGCTGGAAAAGGCTGCCATAACTTGCAAGAGACTGCAGAGAAACCATCTGAGCTACAGCCTTTAGAAACATAGTCTAGGTCAGAAAATGGGTGATACCAGAAAGAGGGTATTAGGGGATTTTCTTTCTCTGAAAAGATGAACCATATTAATACCTGATTTTCTGACTGGAATTATGTCCACACATATAATACTGTATTGGGATGATGGGAAGCCAAGGAGGTTACTTTATTTTGAGTCAGAATAACCCTAATGCTAACCCTAACCCATTGTCCCATCTATATTCCTGTTGCTGACTCTAACAGGCAAGGGCCATTGTTAACACTACCTGAAAATTTTAAAAAAATTAATTCTAGCCCTTTGCCATTTGTGTCTATTACTAAGCTTTGGCCCATTCCTCTTACAAAGCCAGGTACATACTTCTTTTCAGGAATCTTTCGGTTTTAGTAATAAGGTGTGTAGCAACATCAAACTTGGAGAGCCTACATTACCTTGGGAAGATACAAAACCAAAAAAAGATAGATTTATAAGCCTTATTTCATCAGAACATCTGTGATCATTTTTTTGAATGCAAATAGAAAATTACCAGAACCTCATCCAAAAGGAAGGAGAATGAAATGTCATCATTTCTACTACTTATGTCTCTATATTTAATGGCCATTCCCCTTAACAATCCCTTTTATTTCCAAGCCCACCCAAAATACTTAAGTGAGCTGCAGACTAAGGAGCTGCAGTCTAATCTAGCAGAATATTGTGATGAAGAAAATTACACTGGGAGTTTAAAAAACCCTAACAAACAACAACCTCAGCAACTACTGAATGTTAAAGCTGATGCTTTCTAAGGCTCCAGGGAGATAAGTGATATGAATGAATTAAAAACTTTAATATATCTGTACAATAAAAAAGTTCTCCAGTATCACATTTTTCAAGATAATATTTTAAAGTATGCAGATGCCTAGAGTCCATTGAGTAGGCAACATACAAATAATTGTAATAAACTGGGGGAAAATAGGAGGGCACTATGTACATTGCCTTGAGATCCTCTACAAAAGGTGGGATATAAATAGATATTTTCCAGATGGTCCTAGGTTAGTCTTGAGGTCTATTTCATTTTACAGTGAGGGTTTCTCTGAAGCCTATTTCAGGTGTTCAGAATGAATGTGTGAAGGGCATATGGAAGTGTGAACAAGGTCACACACTTTAGCACTGCCCCTAAAGTCCCCAGTTGATGGAGGAAGCTTCAAACTTTTTTCAGCATGAAGAGTTGGAGAAATTTCTCGATGTGTCTCTCAGAGGCAAGATTTGAACATGTTGCCTTCATAATGCTTGGCAAATGGGTGGCTACAGGAATAGGGTCTTGATGTGCTTGATGGTCTGAGGAAAACTAGTGTAGCAGAAGTCTACAGGATTAATCTGGCTTATCAAATGTTTCCAGGAAAATGCAATTATGAATGTGCCTGATATTAGAAATCTGGAATAATCTAAAACCATAGTCAGAAAACAGATTTCCTGGAAAAAATATTTACTCATTCTTCCTTTATTCCTGACTCGATGAGTGGAAATTAGAGACTTTCCTATAAAGACCAGAATTGCACCATCGGATGACCTTGACGGAGCTATACAAGTGGTGTTGCCATATTGCATTTTAAGTCCAGAATAGACAGGTAATATTCAGAAGAGACCCAGACAGACATCTCCCTAATTCACTGTACTAAGTAGCAGGAAGAAGTACAGGATAATCAGACATGCAAGATTCTGTTATAGCCAATCTCAATAAAACTAGTTTTAGCCTTGCTGTGGAGTTGATTTTTAGGTCTGGTCTACCTAGTGGGGCTGACATGGTGCTTGGCTTTCACTTATTAACCTGGGCCTAGAATTTCTATTACAGTATCATCCACCCTATGCTCAATATATACCTGATTAGAATCAGTTTTCTTTATATTGCAGACCTTATAATTGCCATAGCTCAAACATTATTGTTCAACTGATGTCATCTATATTGATTTAATGTACAATATCTTCACTAACTTTCTGAATCCAAATACTTCCTTTGCAATATTGATCACAAACAAGAGAATAGTTAAAATGGATGGAAATAAATAGGTAGAAATATACAGTATATACAGGTAATCCTCATTTAATGACCACAACGGGACTGGCAACTAAATCATTAAGCAAAGCAGTTGCTAAGTGAAACTGCAACTGTGCTTATAATCTTACTTCAGCTTTCCTTTGCTTTACAGATCTGTGAAGGTCATAGATGCAAGGGTTGGTTGTGAAGTTACTTTTTCATCACCATCATAACTGCAAATGGTCACTAAACAGGGCAGTCACTAAACTAGGACTACCTGTATTTATTTTACTGATCAATAGGTTAATGAAGATATATTTCTATACAAGCCAAATAATTCCAGTAAAAGATTAAACTTTTTTATTTACGAGAGGGTTAATCCTATTAATGTTTTGCAGCAAAAGCAACTAAAAATCTTGGTGCATTTCAAACATTAAACTTTTGTTCAGAGATTTTCATTAATCATAATTTACTTCATCAACTATATGAAGTTAATCTTACAAAAGGAATATTATATATACAGAAAGTTGTTGGAAGTGAAGTGAAGTGGGAATGGATACAGTAAAAGGAGGGGCGTGAGATTCTGGGAATTACCTATCCTGATTTTAATAAAATTTTGTTAGGTGTGACAGAGATATGTTTACATGGAATAACTAATTAGCATTTGTAATGTGTTAAGGATCTTAGTTTAGTTTAATCTCTAAGAAATGGTGTTTTGTGATTTAATTGATGGCTATAATTGTTTTTCTAATGGATAACTATTTTGAGACCAATGACAGACTCTACCAATATGTTTCACTGGATCCCAGGAAAAAGCTACTACAAGACAAACCAGGAGAGAATACATTTGTTGCCACTCATAGCTCTCAGATAAACCTCAGATCTGCAGCCCATCATATAAATGACACTTGTCTTTCATAACCCTTGGGTGATAAGTCTGTACAAATACCTAACCTAGAACTGCTACTAATCAGTAACACACTATCCCATAATGATAGACACAGGAACCAAATTCTGTAGCAAGCCCAGATGTCACTTTTGCTGAGAGAGCGCGCGCAAGCGCGAGCCCACACTATTTTTACTGTATCTACAAAAGTCTTCAGAATATTTAGGGCAACATATACTTTTGCATCCTTCAAGATGACATATGCCATCATCTACCACCAATGTCCCATTATATTTTACAATGGATAGTTTAACCAATATTAATGCATAAGAATATATGTATATAAATCTGATATCAGAAATGGTAACATCCAAAAACCAGTGGGGAAACATTTTATTACTCCAGAACATGCTGCTGATGCCCAGGTAGCAATCCTCAAAAAAGGAAAATACAAAGATCAATATATAGTAAGCATTAATTTAATGGACCATTCAGGAGGAAGGAGTGTCCATTAAATTGGAAATTTACTCATGCACATGGGTAAAAAGTCTTACTGCCATTATGTGATACATGAAAGTGTGTATCAGGCCTCCTGGTTCTTACAAGTCAATGTGACTCAAGTTGATGTAGACACAATCTCATCCTGTTAATATTCCTCTCCACACTGCTGTAAGAAATATATGTTACCGGCACATTCTTGGAGCCACCCATAGCCAAGGGCACCAACCTACCTTTTTGCCACCACCCAATCCTGTGCTAGAAGTCTACAAGGAATGCAATCTAGCTCTTCTTCATCAAGTACCTGCTGTCAAAGTGAGCTGCCACCAATAATGTCACAGTGTGACATATCTGTTGGCTTGCCCAGCCCCTGATCTTCCACTGTTGCTTCTAATCCTGCTGGCCTGCCCAATCCCTAATCTTTTTAGTGCCTTCACTTTGGTCTTCCCATCACTGTTGCTGATCCTCCCATGGTCAGCCCTTCCCTGATTTTTTCCTGTCTTCCCAGAACACCTTGATTTAGTGGACTTTGTCCATCATTTTTTAAGGGAACTTCCAGTCTAAAATTTTGTCCATTGAATTCTGAAATCTGTCAGGTGCTGTTTGTCTGTCAGCCTACTAAATCAAGGTTTTACTGTAATTTCAAAAAAGGGAGTTGTATTTATTGCTTATTAGAAGATTTAACACTATCTCTCATGGATAAAACAAAGACCAAATGGTTTTCAGTATCCAATCAGACAAATATCAGCACACAAAGACCTTCTTGTGAACCATTTTATTCTTCATTTATGATATAACTCAAAGGTAAGACTGTCTCAGTTTCTCTTTCCACCATGCAAGGCTAATCACATAAGTGACAATTAGCTTAAGCAGGTAAATAAACAGATATTGTCTTTCTTACTTCTGGTGAAGGACCATTAAAAGGTTAGAATGCACTAAAAACCAGTCAATCAGTTTATGGCTCTAATTACTTTGCTTTCCTCAATTAACTATTTCCCTGCTGACAAAGTAATGCTTCTTCTGAAGCCAGTGTACCTAATTTATTGTGATGTGTGTAGTTATATTAATTCCTCCACTCCTTAGAATTAATCAAAAGTATTCATTATACTTACCTATGCTAGGTAAATGAGACTGATTGAAATCTGTTCCCCCCTTCCCATATCTTTGGTGATCTTCCTTTCACCCAGGAATTCTTAGGTGGTCTTTAGTCTACCCTAGAATCTGCAAATCTTCGGCACCCAAACTGCCTAAAACCATATTGGCATGTCAGCCATCTTCTTCATACTCAACACCACAAATCTCTTTTCCTGTCAACTCCTTAGCCCATTTCAACTTCCTTCTCCCCTTCCTCCATGTGAGAAACTCTGCAGGCACGTGAAGAACCTTCCCTGTTTCATTTCCTGTTATTTTCCCAGACTGAACTTATCTCCAGGCGCAGCTTATATGTCTGGGAGACCACGTGACAGAGTGGCAAACAGTTGGTTTAGTTGCTCCATTTGGCCAGAAGAAGACTTTTAATTACATACGTGGAATATTTAAAACCTATTAGCTTTGCCAAATAAATTTTACAAAGTCCTGACTGGAAGAGTGTCCAAATGTCTGCATCTGCTGTATTTACTATCTTCTTATTTTGGATCAGTTAGTAACGGCACAAAAATAGTAACTCTGTGTTCATATTTGCGGAAACATGTTTAATGTTATACCATGTAGAGGTTATGCCAACTTCTGTTCAATCAGGGCTTCACTGAAATATATATTTTCACCAGAAGTGACTAAACTAGAGCCAGTTTGGTGTAGTGGTTAAGGTGCTGACCTAGAAACCAGAAGACTATGAGTTCTAGTCCCACCTTAGGCATGAGAGCCGGCTGGGTGACTTCGGGCCAGTCACTCTCTCTCAGCCCAACTCACCTCACAGGGTTGTTGTGGGGAAAATAGGAGGAGGGAGGAGTATTAGGTACGTTTTCCACCTTGAGTTACTTATAAAAATAATAAAGGTGGAATAAAAAAATCTAAAAAATCTAAATCTAAACTATTGCATGGAATTGTAACTGTAATAAAGAAATTTCTATCTTGAACTTAAAATGGGCTTATACCATCTACCAGCTCTTTGCCTCTGCCTTCATCTGACCAACACTGGCCTATTTTATAGGGTTACTCCTAAGTACTAACACTGCCCGTTCTTCTGCCTTGCCAATTTTAGGTGGATTTTCATAATTCTTGTGCAGAAAGTACGTCACACTGATTTCTCAGAGACTGCTTTTCACTGCTGCATGCCTATAAATGTTACAACAAAGGTGGCTTTAATGGCCATGATTGATGTTTAAACATTTGCAATGGTCAGAGTACATGGCCTTGTTTTGTTTGCTTTGATAATGCCCCTGATGTTGCACAATACACAACTACCTGACATCTCTGGTTTTGCCAAGAACCCATTACTGCTGTCAGACATATGTCACTTGTAACTAAATATAAGGGGATGCCCATTAGAGAGTAAAGCACATTAAACTCGGTGTGGAACAAAACAATTTGAACCTCTCTAAAATGCCTTAATCTGTCTGTAAAGAATCAGTTTCCATGGCAATCTGTTTGAGAGGGCTAGAAGGGAAAGAATTTAAAAATTCTTTTAGTTTACTGATGTTAGTGATGTCAGCCTTGTTTTTATATTCAGTTTCCAGTGGGCTGGAGCCAGTTCCTACTTGCCAATATGGAATTTCATCAATGACAAAAGAATGTTCAGCCAAGTGTTTGGGGGTTGGACAGAGAGAGCTGACCTTCTACTCTTATTCTTCCAGGAATTTCAGTTACTTCTGAAAATATATATAGTATTTCCCCCAGTGTCTCCAAAATAGAAACTATTTTTGTAAACCATGTAAATAATCAGCTAACATTATATATTTATGTATTTATTGTGTTTTTTTTATAAATATTCTATGTTATTTCAGTCAAAAATGCATCTAAGCAACTTACAATAGCAGTATACAATAAAACATACAATACACAACATAATTATAAAATCATCATCACAATAACATCATTAGCAGTGCCCACATAATCCCAGGAAACTCATTCTCCATATCAATCCCCAAATGTCTGTTTAATTAACCAACTTTTCCCTAATCTTCTGAAGATTAACAATGAAGGTGTTGATTTTATTTCTGGGCAACAGTCAATTTCATAAAAGGGAATCTCTGGCAAAGAATGTTCACATCCATGTCCCCTCCCACCATACCTCATGGATATTGGGATTATTAGCATAGTTTTTCTACTGGCAAATCTTAGGCAAATTTGACTTGGAGTAGCTGGTTCCACAAATATCCACGTCCCAGGTCATATAGGACTATGTAAGTTAATTGCAAAGTAACTGGCAGCCAATACAGCTCCCAAAGTACTGGTGTTAACAACCACTTTTCTTGGACACAAGAAGAAGATGGCTGACAAGCCAAGTAGGATTTAGGCAATTGTGGCTATTGAAGATCTGCAGATTTCTGGCTGGACCAGAGACCACTGAAGAGTTCCTGGATGAAAGGAAGAAGAGTGAGACCAGAGTTTGAGGGATCTTGTTTTCCTGGCACAAAGAGATGGAGAAGATGATCTAAAGACCAGCATTCTACTAGCCACAAAAGATTGCCAACTAAGCATAACTAGCACCCTTGTTTAACTCTAAATGGGGAGATTTAATATAGCTACACAGATCATGATAAGGCATACTAACTTCAGAAGAAGCATTACTTTGCAGGTGCAAAAATAGGTGTTGAAGATAAAGTAATTAGAGCCATAGTTGTCACACTTGTAAAATGGTGAATACAGCATGTAAAGTTAAAAAATGAACAATTTAAAGCTCAGATTAAAGTTCTTAGAAATTTGATGAGCCTGACAGAATTGTCATCTTGGTCCTGATTTTTCACTAGAGGCTATCTTACTAAGTGTGTGCCTTCTTCAGTTTCAGAAATTCATCTTATATACACAGGACTAAAATTTTACTGCTGAAGATACATAAAATAGAGAATATCACATATCTACGGGAGCTGGGAAACTGAGGTTTGAATCAGGAACTCCTACTTTAAAATTTAAATTTATTAAATTGATTTTGGCTATGTCTTTCACTCTCAAATGCTTATAATCAGTTTAGAGATAACACTCAACTACCTGTAAAGATGTTGCAAAGATGACTGAACTAAAATATGCAAACTTCTTTGTACATTCTGAACTGCTTGGTATTGTTCTTAAATAATGATACAGATAATATAACATAATAGTTTTTTTTAATGAAAGAGGCCTTAAGGTGACATATGATATTGCTAAAACAATTTCAACTGGAAAGAAAAAAAAAATGTTTCACAGGCTTTTTCAGGCAACAAAGAGCATAGGAATAAGTAGAACTAGAGTAAGAATTTTAAAAAAGTAACTTCAACAAAAATATGTTATTACTCGTTTTGCTATACGGTATGCCAATATTGCAAAACATGTCCTTATAATCTCTTAAATGTTTGAGCTTTCCCCTCCTAACTGCTCTGCTTTTACTTATCTCAGTCCAATTTTGATAAGTCAATATATCCTAATTAGATATTAAAATATTCTAATTCTACAGACAAAAAAGCTACTACATGTGGTTCTGGTGACAGAGTTTAAAATATTGTGAGTTGCACGTTCCATTAGAAAAGAAGCTTCTAACCCCTTTGATAATGAACATGATCTGTTGTATTTGTAGGCAAAATATGTTAAAATCACAGGAGCCACAGGGAAGCTCAATGGATTTTCTAGTTGCCTTGGGAAAAAAAATTCAACTCATTGTTAATTACTGAATTAATCTATGCAGGACACACTATTCAGTTTTTCCTGGATTAGAACAAAGTATACACATAGTCAAATAAAAATAGTTGCCTACTTTTGAATGATGCACATCAGATTTTATTTCCAGCACAATCAAACTTTAGGCTTTCCAAACTTCAGTGCACTTCCAACTTCCTAACAGTATACCAATTATTTGAAGTTATTGTTAACACAATTCCCTTAAAATGCAAATGCAAAAACAACCAAACAAAAATCCAGTTACCCCTTTCTCCACACACACACACACCTGTAATAATCAGTACAGAATGATAAATCACATTTTCCTTCTGCAACAGGACCTAATCACAAACGGACAATTTGCTTTCCACTACAAACATTCTGCTCCCTTCCCTGGAGTCATTAATAGTGTAAAAGAAATGCTTCTTTCTAAACTCAGATTTTGAACTGATTGTCTCTTCAGAAAATGTGGAATCTATCAAAACAATTATCATTCAATTAAATGGAAGAGAAATAACACATTACCATATGCTTTGAGAGGATGCATCCTGTTTGTCACAGTTTTTGTCCTTTCTCTTTATAAGCTACTGTAACTTCAAATCTAATTGCAATCATTATGGTAAAACCTTTTTAGTGTTCCAAGTACATTGAAAAATGCCCTCTTAGATCCATTAGGCGAAACTACATTGTAAGCTATGACAGTTTCCACAGCTGTTTAAAGCATTAAAGTATTGCCATGTTTCTACCAAAAACAAGGAAGACAGACTTCTGGGGGAGGCATGGTGAACTGAAGATGTCTCTGCAAAAGCAGAGCCAATGACCATGGCAATGACCAAAGAACTGGTGAGTAGATCAGTTCTTCAGAAACTCTCTGGATAAGGAAAGGATGACTGACCACGTGTGCTCCGGATGGCTGCTCCTCATGAGGAGACTGCAGGACAGTGGTCTTCTGTGGGTTTGAACACTGGGAGACAAAGGGATTAGCCATCTTGCTCACAACCACAGCCTTTTAAAGGACACTAAGTTCGCACGCTTCACTTTCGAATCACTTTTGGAAATTGCCTGTTAGCCATCTTAATGTGATGGAATGGTTTGGTGAAGGCTGCGCTCGGGGAGATAAGCATTTCCTTAGCCCCCAGCAGGAGCATGGGAAGGTTAAGAGGATGAGACTGGCACCACCCTAAGGAATTTGTGGTGTTTGCTTGCTGGCTTGGGAAGTTTAGATTCAGTATGGCAAGATTCTGTCTTGTGGGTGAAAGCTAATAAAAGCTATCGAACTAGACCTGTACTGTCTTGTGGAGTTCTTTGGGCTGAACCTGACACTTAAAGCTATTAGAGACCTTCAGAATTGAAATGTTGCTGGTGAGTTTAGCTTCAACTCTGAACCAAAGAAAAATTAATTACAAGCTTAAGAACTTAAAGAATTTGAAATAAAGAACAAAAAGCTAAATAAGATTTTGATCTAAGAAAGTTACAAACAGATTAAGGGTCCAGTTAAATTTGGAATATTGACTTTTACTATAAATTATAGTTTTAGTAAATTTAGAATTAACTATAAAAAATAAATAGCTTCTCATGGGAACCAGAATTATTTTGGCTATCTTGGTTCATAACAAAAATAAGTGACTTTATGATTTTAAAAACTGGGACGCTATTCTAAGTAGAAGGGAAAAAAATACAAGCCAGCTTTTGGTGTCAGTAAACTGGGACTTACAAAATGATGCAAAATGTCACAACACTGAAAATATTAAAGGAGATCTTTGAAGAATGGAGCCAGAAATTAGTAGCCACAGTTTCAACAGTTTCAATAATGGTGTCTGATTCTATGGATAGATTATGTCAAAAAAGATGTCAATGAGGGAATGACAGATGTGGAGCAAATTTTGTCTGACAAGACAGAGAAAGTAGCAAAAGTGGAACTACAAATGATAGGTCAAGAGAAGGGTTTGGAAAAGGACACTTTATTGGATATACAAAAGAAACTAGCTGAAGTTTTAAAAATTAGAGGGGAAATACAAATGACATACTAAGAGAATGACCTGGAAAATGTTTCCTTATTGGATCTACAAAAGAGGCTTGCTAAACCTTTGAAGAAGTTTGTGTGATGAGATAAAGAAGAATTGAAGAGAAATCAAATCCTACAACAATATTTAAATTAACTAAATAGTAAGACTGTTAGAAGTAAAAGGAAGGAATATAAAGTTGGTTTATTTGATCAAGTTTAAAATAAGACATTTATTTGCAAAGTTCTGGTGACCCTTTACAGATTTTTGCTGAAACCAGGATTGAAAAATTGATGTTTTATGGATTTACTTATAGATAAGGGATGGGATATGGGATGAAGTGATATCTGTTTTTAACCTTATAGGGGGTGAAGAGTTATTAAATTATAATGAAGGTTGAAACTAACTATATATATATATATATATATATATATATATATATGATCATATTCTTTCTTTTTCTTTTTCTTGCACTTTTTATTCTTTCTTAAAATTCTTTTTTCTTTAAGTTTAGTTTATATTAATTTTTACTACTGTAATCAAAATCCTTAATAAAAAAAATTATATCTACCAAAAACAAGGAAGACAAAAGAGGCATCAGTTTAACCAGTAACTCTTGAAAAGAGTATGTAAAGTTTGTTTTATCAGCAAAACAAAAAAAATCTGAAAACATGTTAGCTATGATTCACTAGCCAGTTATTCTTGAATTTATTACAGCATATGATCATAATCAAAGATTGTCATACCTTGAAGATGTCTTTATATGGAATCTAGCTTGCATTTTATTTCATTATGGCATAATTTATTAGCTATGGCAGAAGCTGGGGAAACCTAAAAGTTCAACAAAACCTATTGCAACTGTAAGTGCCTCAAAACAGGAACATAAGGTTGAATCCATATATATAATTAATTATATATTTTAGGCTTGCCTTAGCATAATATTTGAATCTAGTGTCTTGGTTTATAAAGCCTGTCGCAAAAATTGCTTGGTATTAAGTACGAGCCCAATCATTTGTTAGCTTATTCAACATGCTATGGTTACCCATAACACACTGTATGAACCAAGGAGTTTTTAATGGCCAAAACTGCTCTACAAGGGATAGATTCTTAGACTGTGTGTCAAAAGTAGCAGCTGTGAAATCAAGTATTTTGCTCTGATTGGGAGGGCTACTTAGGATAGAGGACAGGGGGAAAAAAATCTTATCGTATAGCCATCAGTTATGGTGCAAGAAGAAGTAGTTGTAAAAAATATCTACAAGATTGAATCATTCTTTGAAACAGTTTTGTTTCCTACACATTCTTCTACCTCTGTTTCCTGGTTGTAACTTAACAAGTTATGGAATTAAATTATGAGGTATTGATAAATTAGAATTCTCAATTCAGATGTAATATCAAACTGTGGGTAAAAGAAGCTAGAGAAGTAAGTAAACCATAATTTCTCCTAGGAGTCTGCTATTGAGAAGCAAACAAGCTGGCAGGCTAAATCTTGATTACACTCAAACATGATATTTGTGGTGCTGACTTTTGCTTTTATCAGGTAACTAGCTATATATGGAATCATCCCTTCATTCTGATAACAATGCAAACCTGAGATAGCTTTGATTCCCATTTTGTCTGTCAATTCCAGTCACCAGAAGAAGCTTCTGTGCATATGCAGCTTATACCCAGAAGCCCCTTTGAAGTCTTCCAGAGTAGAAATGAGCAGAAGCTTTTTCTAGCTAGTAGGACTGACAGAGAAGGCTTCAAAGCAGTGTGAAGCACTTCTCTGAGAAGTGCTTCAAAAATCTCTTTCAAGTCACTCCTTGCTTCAATGAGAATAATGTTGCTTTCAGCAAGCGCTTCATTTGTTAAATCACTTTCCACACAAAATTGTCTCGAAGCAGCCTACAATAAAAACAGCAATAAAATACACAATAAACAATACATTAAAACAATACAAAACAATATTTGTCATTAAAAAGTTAGGATGTGATCCCCCCACCACCACCATTCATGCTGCAAAAGACGGAATGAAATGCTGAAATTTCAACAGGTACAAGTTGTACAGTAGGCACTTCCTAAATGTCAGATACAGGGCCTTCCAGGCCATGGGTATTCACAGAGATGGCCACCCATGAGCAGCCACCAGAAGGCATGGCTATTGGCACACAGAGTGGGACCACCCCTGATGATTTCAGCAACTGACCAGGTCTATAAAAGTGAAGGCAATCTGATAACTATCCTGGTCTCAAGTTGTTTAGGGTTTCATATGTCATAACTAAACCTTGAACCAGATTACATAGCTAATTGGTAATCAATAAAGATAAATAAAGTCCATAAGGATGTAGCATGTGTATGGCCAATGTTATCCCTCAGCAAGTTTTACAGAGTACAAATAATAACAATAGAAAACAAGCTTATTAATTTTATTCTGAACTATTAAAAAAAAGAAGTTATATACTTAAAAAGAACACCAAATTCCAGACGGTCTGACAGCTCAATATTATAAAAAACTTGAGGAGGAATTGCTAGAACCACTGACAAACACAATGAAAGAAATCAAAGAGACAAAGGCAATGCCACAGACATGGGAAGAAGCATACATAACTTTGATTTACAAAGAAGGGAATGACTTGGAGAAACCACAGTCATATAGACCAATTTCTCTGTTGAATGTTGACTATGAAATTTTCACAACAGTATTAGCTGAATGACTAAAGAAATGCATTTCAAATATAATACATACCAACCAAACAATCTATATACCAAAGAGGAACATAAAGGGCAACAGCAGGTCTATAATTAATACAACAGAATATAAGAACAATAAAAGAAAAAGAGTACACTAATCTTCCTAGATGCAGGTAGAATTTTCGATAACCCGCAGTGGCCATTTTTATTTGCAGTACTGAACAAAATAAATCCTGGAGAAGATTTAAAGCCTGGGTTATATATAAACAGCTAAGATCATAGCCAATGATGCACTTTCTTCAGATTTTCAAATACACAAAGGTACCAGGCAAGGATGTCCACTTTCTTCCCTATTATTTATCATTGCCTTAGAAATATCGGTAGAAGAGGTTCAAGGTGACAAATACCTAGCCTCAAAGTCCCAGGAGAGGAATATAAGCTTAAATGTTATGCAGATGATATAGTATTAACTGTTACACAACCATGAAGTGCAATAAGTTGATGAAAATAATCTAAGATTTTGAAGAATTCTCTGGATATAAAATAATATTAAAAAAAATAATAATTACAAGATACTTAACACAAGAAAAAGATTTCCTGCAGAAAGGAACTGGCTGCTGGATAATAGATTTGGTGAAATTTCTGGGTTGTATCTGACAGGCAACAATCAAGAAATATATGAAAACAATTACAGGTAGCCCTTACTTATCAACCACAAATGAGACCAGCAACTCCATCCCTAAGTGACGCAGTCCTAAAGTGAAAAATCACATGACTGCACCTGACTTACAACAGCAGTATATCAGTTGCAGCTGCAGTTGTTAAGTGAATCACTATGGGTCATCAAGCACATCATGTGACTGCAACTTGCTACTTCCAGTCAGTTTCCCCTTTCACTTTGCTTTCAGAAGCTGGCGGTAAAGGTCACAAATGGCAATCATGTGACTGCAGGACACTGTGACCATCATAAATGCTTGCCAGTTGCCAAGCTCCCAAATCGCAATCATGTGACCATGGGAATGCTGCGATGGCCACTACTTTGAGGACCAGTTGTAAGTCTCATTATTCAGTGCCATTATAACTCTGAACGGTTGCTGAACAAGTTGTTGATAATCAAGGACTACCTGTATGATAAACTATGGAAAGAAATTAAAAGAAGTCTTGAAAGGTGGAAAAACTTAAAGCACCAATTGCAATTATTAAGTTAAATACATTATCCAATATAAACTACTTGTTTCAAAAGGTGCCAATTTTGATCCCAGAAAAAAAAAAATACAAGCATGGCAAAAATCTGTTAATAAATTTATATGGAATGGAAAAAAACCCTAGAGTAAAATGTTAAATTTTACAAGACTTAAAAGACAGAAATGGCCTTGCTCTTCTAAACTTCAAATTATATTATGCAACAGGTTGTCTGTCACAACTAACAGAATGGATAAAATCTCTGAACAGCACAACATCAATATTGGAAGGAACCAGCCTAGCTTATGGGCTTCATAGATATTTATGTTTCAGGGATACAAAAAAAGAAAAAAAAAATTAAAAGGACATATTCTAAGACAAAATTTGATAAAAGTATGGAACCTTATCAAATTTATTTATGCAATGTCCAGCAATTTCACTGCTAATTTCTCCCTTAAATGTTTCTTATGCTGGAAATAACTATAATAAGAAAAGTGCAGTTACATATGCAGATATGGTCCATTCACATTCCATGAATAGTCTAAAGACATAGCACAAATTATTTGGTGAAGATATGAATACACCATGATTGATATACCTTCAAATTGTTGGAATAATAAAAACTGACCTCAAAAACAAGGCCTCAAAAATGAGGAAGGGCTTCTAAGAAAAATGACAGAATTTGAAATATTTCTAGAGAATCAAGACCAACTATTAGGGTGTATATACAAACTGTTACTTAGATATGAGTTGGAGACAGAACAAATAAAACATTGTATGATAAAACTGATGCAAAACTTCAAAGAAACATTCACAGTCAACAATGCAAAGAATTATGGAACAAGTCAATAAAATTCAAGTTACAATTTAAGAGAAAATTGGTACAAAATGTTTTATAGATGGTATACAACTGTCAATAATTGTCAAGAGAGAAAAATCATCTATATACTACTAAAATTCTCATGTCTATAACCCTCAATTGGGTGAAACAGTGTGTCACATGGCAACAGTTTTTGAACCAAAGTACCTCAAATGGGCTAACTTACAGAATGCATCCAAATTCCGGGACCCATTACTCCTGTGGGATTGAAATTTGGGAAATTTGTGGCTGCTTCAGCACTGCACTGCAACAGTCAGCCCAGGTCATGTATCATCATGGGCATATTCCTGACCTCTTTCCTGCCTCCCTCTGTCCCCTGAACCCAGTCAGCTGGCAGCAAGGGCTCACAGGCAAGCAGAGATTGGCTGCTTTGGAAACGGGGCAGAAATTTGAAATCTCTTAATGGCAGTTGGCAGTGAGGGAAGGATGAGGGAGCAATTCAGATGCCTGCTGGCAAGGTAGGGCTGCCTGGGGTGTGCTGGTGGTTGGGTGAGCCCTGTTCCTCCCTTGAGGGAGGGGGCCCTTGGGGACACACCAGAACAGGGAGTGGGGGTGCAGCTTTCCTCACAGTCTGCAGCTCCCTTTGTTCCACCTCCCCCAGCAAAGTGGTCAGCTGAGGAGGAGATGGCAGCTTCACTGGGGCTCTCCTGAGGTTCGTGAGGGGAGGGCAAACAATGCAAACCTCTGTTATATGTGGGGAGGGGAAGGGAGGGGAAGGGAGGGGAGGGGAGGCAAAGCAAAGTCAGCGGGGAAGCCGGCAGCAAGTCATAGGTCCCTCACACTCCCACTGCTTTTTTGCCCTTGGTCATTCTGTTTCTCTGTTTAGGTAAGGAAATATCTCTGAAATGATGACCCAACAGGTCATGGGTTGTTCTCGTATAGTAATAAATGTTGGAAATGCCGTGATACAGAAGGAACATTTTACCATATGTGGTAGACATGTAAAAAACTCAAAACTCAAAAGTACTGGAAAGAAATATACAGCACCATTCAAAGAATTTTAGAAACCAACTTTGAATTGAAACCACATTTTTTTAATTAGGCATAATTCCAGGACATATCAACAAAAAATATTACAATTTATTAAGATACATATTGATAGCCATGAGTATCAACTTAACTCAGCATTGGAAAAGAGATTCATTACCTATGATATCAGGTTTGGAACTTAAACTTGGAGAATATGCAGCAATGGCAAAAGTAACAGCATATATTCATAATAGTTTCAATAAATTCAAGCAAGAATGGCCCCCATAAATATTACATATTAGGCAGCAAGATAAATTTAAGCATTTAGGTTATGATTTTTAAAATGAAAAAGAACTGATTAAAGAACATAAGTTAGAAATATATCAAAATTTTAAATGTATATAAATATTGTATAAAGGTCGGAGTACAATGAAGGGGAAGTTAGGAACTAAATATTTACTCAATAATGCTTTTATTAGACTCTTTTTTTATTCTCTTTCTCTCTTTCTTTCTTTTTATTAGGTGGTTTATCTTTAAATAATAAAGCAGTAGAGATATTGCTATCCAGCTCAGAGATTTAAAAAGACCTTTAAAATCCTTTTCCTTTATGTTAAAAATAACTCATTGCATTCTGCTTTTTATGGTTAAAAATATACTGGGCATTAATTGTACAAGTTTTGTAATTTATCTGTGCACTTACCTTTGTATTAATTATTTTAACTTTTCTTGCTTATCTGTTCATTTTTTTAAAAAAATTATTAAAAATATAAACAAAAACACTGAATAATACAAACTAAAAAAGAAGAAGGAAGGAAGGAAAAAGAGAAAAGGAAAAGAGAAAAGACTTAAAATGAACATCAAATATTGAAAAATAATGTCCTGGTGTTTATAATTTCCTAATATTTTAATTTTTTTAGATTTTTTTATCTTGCCTTTATTATTTTTAAAACTAACTCAAGGCAGTGAACATATCTAATACTCCTTCCTCCTCCTATTTTCCCCACAACAACAACCTGTGAGGTGGGTTGGGCTGAGAGAGAAGGACTGGCCCAAAGTCACCCAGCCAGCTCTCATGCCTAAGGCGGGACTAGAACTCACAGTCTCCTGGTTTCTAGCCTAGTGCCTTAACCACTGGATCTCTTTAATTAATTTAATAATTAATATGTCATTAACTACTTGTAAATAGTTAAATATCTTGTGTATATTATATGACATTAAAAGTCTAAGAATCGCTATTAACTAAAAATGAATATCCATAACCATGGTTAACACAATATAAATAAAGTCATGTTATAATAAATCCAATCAATATAACTAAGAGTATAATTATCTCATAAACTTAAAATATTAATTCAGTCCAAAAATAAACCTAAATATTGCATGTGGTTCTAATCCATTATTAAATTATAGTCTAACAATAGTTTCCAGCTGGAGCTAAAATCTGTCAGATTTACTTTTAAGGTAGGAAGTTATTCTGGACATCAAAGCATACTCCCACAACTTGGTAAGCCATTCTTCTGTTGATCTTTCCTGTATAGTATCCTTGTAGCAATCATCATGTATAAGGCTAATTCAGTATATTTTGAAGGGATATACGTATGGTTTGAAAAATTTTAATAAGAACATAATAGCTTAAAATGGGAATTCAGTTTGTTGAATTTGTTACATTCTAATTTGAATCATTTTCCAAACTTGTTGAGCTTTATGGCATCATTACCAAATAGGAAAGAATGATCCAATCTGCTCATTATATTGTCCAGCAATCTTTTGAAAATGAAGTGTCCAAGCACTCAAAACTGGAGCAATATAACAGTGACAAAACATCTTATACCAGTATCTCTAAGTATAATATTTTGGGTGTATTTAATGTTCTTCTATTGAAGTTCCCATTGTTGCATCTCTACTACTATATTCAAATTTTACACCCATTTAATCATACAGTCTTTCACTTTTTTAAAAAAAATCCCTGGTTTTTTTCTTTATTTATATTACATTACATTACATTATATTACATTACACTTCTTTCATGTTCTTTCTTGTTTATACAGTTTCTTAAAATGTTTAATAAAAAAGATTCTAAACAAGAAGAAAAAGCAAAGCAACAAACTGAAACTGGATCATACAGAAGTGCATTCTCTATTCTTGTCTCTCTGCTGCTAAAGATCCATTTCAAAGACTGTGAGTTGATAGATTTTATTGAGCCAACTTTACATAAACTTCCTAGAATACAACTGTCCAAGGCTCATATATCCAAAGCTCTTCATAAAGGCCCACTTGGGGTATATAATCAAATAACACATTGACACCTTTAAAATTCAACTTCATCCCAAGAACCTGGTTCAGCACAGGGACAATATCTTACCAAAAAGAAGGATCTACTAGTGGACAAGATGTGCACTAATGTTCCTTCAAACACACACACACACACTCACACACAGACTTAGTTTTTAAATTCTATGAAACATAATTGATGTTTCTTAAAACCTAAGACCCTTCTAGTTCTCTTTTTCCAAATTTCTTTTATATTTTCCAGATTTCCTTTGATAACATTTTAAAAGTGTTGGAATATATTGGGCTATTGGTTTAGACTTCATAAAAGCCTTTTCCAAGACATTCCAAGACAAGTGGATTTTCAGAGGCTGCTAAACCACACAAGCCAAAGTGCATTGCAAATGCTTTATCAATATATATTGTCTTTTGGCTGGTTTGGGTAATTATTTATTTATTAATCACATTTATATGGCCGCCCATCTCACAAAAAGCAACTCAGGGTGATGTACATCAATCAATAAAACAACGAATACGTGCAAAAACAAATACATTAAAAACAGTCATTATAAAAATATAAAAAGTCATTATTAAGAACAAAAATATCACAAATTTAAAATATACAAACCACACGG
This sequence comes from Python bivittatus, assembly GCF_059951505.1. Classification (NCBI taxonomy): domain Eukaryota; kingdom Metazoa; phylum Chordata; class Lepidosauria; order Squamata; family Pythonidae; genus Python; species Python bivittatus. The sequence goes on along the minus strand of NW_028277112.1, from coordinate 61,778,838 downwards.
GGAGAGTAAAAAGATCAACCACAGGGGAAACATCTGAGGAGGTCTCCGGTTCCCTGGGATGCCCAGGCCTGGTGATATAACCAGATCTTGAGGGACTCCGGAACAATGGCAGGGATGGAGCTAACCTAACTTTGGGGGGCAGAATGTTCCCTAAGAAGGGAGCCAAAGCAGAGAAGGCCCACCTCTTGGGACCCACCAAATGCAAGTCCCTGGTCGATGGAACCCGTAACATACCTTGCCTGCCAGACAGGCTGCTAATGAGATGGGCTGATGTAACCAGGGAGAGGCAGTCCCTCAGATAAGCTGGCCCCGTGCCCTGAAGGGCTTTAAAGGTCAAAACCAGCACCTTGAATTGGACCCAGAAGCAAACTGACAGCCAGCACAGCTTGCAGAGCAGAGGTGAATATGTGCTCTTCTAGGAGCACACATAACTGCCTCCGCCGCTGCATTCTGCACCCGGTGAAGCCTCTGCATACTCTTCAAGGGCAGCCCCATCTAGAGTGCATTACAGTAGTCCAGTCTAGAGTTGATACTCCTTTTGTAATCTTTCAGGGATTTTAAAAAGTACTATTTATGCTTAAGTGATTTTCAGCCTAGGTTTTCCAAACAAACGTTTTCCTGCCATCTTAAAATAAGAGCTATTCCATATTATTATTCTCCCCTACAAACTCATTGGTATTTTCATCCATCTTGTAATATCCCCTCATATAAAAATGCCATGTGAAATATTCATATCTACTAAACAAGATATTTTTCTAGGAATAATTATCCTCAGGTAATCTGAACAATAAACAAATCCTAATGTTTTACTAGTACAGTGGGTACCTTATTACAACTGGCATAATCTTTGATTTATTCCAATTTATTGTGCCCCCAGAGTATTACCATTTCAACAAACTGCAGTAAATATCTTTTGAAACATTATTTGAAAAGACACCAAATATCATATGTATGTAATTGCAACTGATATTTACTTTCTGCTCCACATATACTGTGCACTGAATATTACCAGACAAACATACCAAAGTTCCAATACCAAATTAAATATTAAAGGAGATAGGGGGATTCTTGGCATGTTCCATGTCTCATCTTAATTATGGGGGAATAATCCTATTTGTAATTACCTGAGCAGAAGGATTAGAATAATATTTTTTATTCAAAAGATAAATTCCACTGGAAATCCATTTTTGTTCATAACTTGCTCCAGAAACTTAATTTGCACCATATTGACAGCTTCCTCCATGTCTAATGAAGCCAAAATGGGAATTTCATTTTTATCAGTGTACAATGCTAATATATCTGATATTAATCTAATATTGTCAGTGGCTTTATATTCTGTCATGAAACCAGATTGTGCTGGATGAATTACTGAAGGTGATATTTTTTGTAGCAGCCTAAGTAGCTGTTACAATTTTGGTATCAATGTTTAGCAAGGGTACTGGGGCAGAACTCACACAATTCATAGGGTATGTTCCTGTTTTCAGAATAACTATTATAAAGTATAAGGCTTATAAGATGATGCCGGTAGGAACCTTGTTTCAAAAGATTACTTATTAGTAATTACTCTAAAAGGGTAAGCTGACCTCAGACTGATATTCAGTGTTCTCCAATCGTTGTAACACCAGCTTTTTGGCTTGAACATAGTCCAGACATAATATGGAATCTACGAGCACTCCACATGTTCTTAATTTATGCTCTACTGCTTTTGTCCATAGTGAAAGATAATTGTCAGCTAAGACTAGTGGTAGCAATTCTGTAGGTAAATATGTTATTTTTAACCAGTACACCACCAATAGTCTCCATGCCTTGTTTTCAGTTTTGGGCATCCCAGACTCAAGCCTGACTACTACACACACACACTTTTTGAATGAAGTCATGATGTATTCATATACTCTTATAATATTAGCAAATTACAAGATGAATTCTTTTATTAAACAACAACAAAAAAGAAAATGGAATGATTCAGAAAAGTAGTGAGACTAGGCAGTGTTCCCTTAATTAGGCAAATTTCTTAGATGATCTTTATAGAAAGGGTCCTACGATAGGACAGACACATTTGGGTTGAATTAATTATTTTATCTGCTTATTCATTTATGTTTATTTGATTGTTTACTCATTTCTGAATAACAGAATAAATAATTTTATTAATTAATTCTGAATAATTTTATTTATTTAATTCTGAATAAATAATTTTATAAAAACAAGTTGGCCTGAGGAATCCTTGTTTGCTTGTCTTACTGATTTCATTCAGTCCTGACTGGTTTTGTGAAAGCCAAGTTAAAATTAATGCTATGCTTATAACCAACCTCCTGTCTAAGCCAGATGTTGGAGACATGGCTTATTGGGAGGGCTGAGGCACCTGCAACACCATGTATGTGCCCCTAGAGCCCCAACATTAAATCATTTTTTAAGATTTTATCATTTATGAAACACAGTTATATGGCCGCCCATCTCACTAAATGTGATTCTGGGCAGCGTACCACCAATAGTTAAAACACTATCACAACTATTAAAACTCTTTAAAAAATAAAGACAAGATAAATATGATAAATAAAAACAAGATTGAGGGAGAACACCCATCTAAACACAATACAACTATCACAGAGTTTGGTTAATGATTAATATTTTTTCAGGACTACCAAATCTCATGGGATTTCAGGCTAGAATATGCTTCTGGAATGAAAATCAACATTTTGGAACATGTGGTGACTTTGTTGATCCAATTGCATCCATTTTTTAATTTTAATTTTTTTGGCTCCAACACCATACAAATGCCTCCAAACATACACTCCTTTTTCATGATACTGCGTGATTTGTCCCCGACACTGATATGTTAATAGCCACTATCATTTTGAATTGATTGACCATTTTAAAAGTACAAATTGTCCATTTATTTTGTCCTGCTTCCAGTTCAGGTAAGCCATTTAAATTTGGCACAGGCATCCACAAGGAGCTAAGGGAAGAAATGTGCATCAGGATGAAAACACCATGACTCACATATTTGCATCCAGCATCAGGACTCATGTTTCACCACTTTTGCATCATCACAGTTAGTAGCGGCATTTTTTAAGCATGCTGTTATACACACAGCAGTATTCCTTTTTAGCTAATGGAAAATCTATAAATCTTTTATTGTTATTTCACATCTTACAGCATATCCTTGTATACACTGTTCTTCATTCCTTTAAAGCAATGGGGCATGAAGTGTGACCTGCTAGCATCTCTTTTGCAGTTCTTAGAAGACCCCCAGAATTTTTGGCCCTTTCCTTTGCATTTTTTGGGAGTTAGAAGAGTGTTAAGGGGAAACAATTTGTATTTTAAAACACAGAGAAACCTAACATTCTCAAAAAGTTCTTTGACCTTGACAACTTTTGGAGTACAGCCCTCGACACACCCAGAGGAGTGTAGTGTGATCTTGAACTGATAGATGTTGTTTATTATTGGCTTAAAGATGTAAACATGCAATATGTAAATATACAAACATGAATATAATTACATATTTAAATAAAAATGGAGAGGTTTTAGTGCCATATGAATGATCTATAAAAATATTTTTAAAACATAAAAAATAAAAAAATAGTCAAATTATGCAAGCAACAATTCTAAAATGAATTAGAGATTTATCAATGCAAGCCTGGAATTTGAGGAAAGTGGAAGCAGCCCATAGAAAATCCACAGAAAGAAATCATGAAAATAGACCCAGCTGTCATACAGGATTAAGTTTAAGAATGTGATTTTCCAATTTTATTCCAAAAACAGAAGAAAGGCTTAAAGCCAGAATTATACATTCACACATATATAATTTTGATTGTTGTTTAATTTACTAATATAATAGAGTTAAAGACTGTTCCAATGATGATGATGATGATGATGATGATGATGATGATGATGATGATGCAAATCCCCTTCCCCTGCCAGTATCCCAGGAAAATGTAACAAGTGAATGAGCAAATGTAACAGGAAGAGTGAAAAGCTAGAATTCTTCCTGAAAGATCACTTCCTGCAAATAGGAACTTTATTAGTTGGAACAAGATTCCTACATGCATTTGCAATCAGCACTGCAGCCAAATGTGGGGATTGCAAAGTGGTGTAATTTTCTGAACACATTAATTAAAAGAACATGCCCACATCAGAACATATATAATTTGGCTATCATTTTTAATGTTCTTATGTGACAAGGTATCAATCGCATAGGAAAAGACATCTCCACCCCATTTTGCTAAAATAGCAAAATGCTGGGAATAACAGCATATCCCATCTAACTGCTCATGTTCTTATCTCAACCTAATCCTGTTTATAATTATTTAAGCCTATACCAATGTTGCCATTACTTTTCATTACATTTTCATTAATTTTCCAGTATTCACAGGTAATAAAGTACAAAGCTTTTACTTCAATCTAACAAACTACCTAGGACGGTGCCTAGCTATCTCATTCTATTGCAGAATAATTACCTAGGATAACTTGAAGAAAAGAATCCAATTTATATCAACCATACTACAAAAATCAGAATTCACTGTAAGTTTTTTAACTGACTAACCAGGATTAGATGTAACATATGCCAGCAGGTGGGAACAATCTTGATGACAACATATGAGATATGTGAAACAGAAATTTTTCAATGGAGCTTTTTTCTACAGGAAACAATCCATTTTTGATAAATACAGCATTTACACAGATTAATACATTATCATATTGTTACATAATCACATACTGAATCCAACAGAAATCAAAGTGGGTAATTGGACTGAACATTATCAATCAAATCTAAAATCAAAGATATATTTAACTTATTTGAAGTAGCATTTTTACACTTTCCAAAGTTTTTATTTTGTTTCTAAATACCAGAAATGATACATGGAATGCATATTCTATTGAATAGGGCTGGGCAATGCTTTAAATGTAAGGGTAAAACCTGCTTTGAAGTATGTAAGTTGTTCAAATAGCATCAGTCTACAATTCCTTAATATAGCTGTGTCTTTTCCTGGGGTTGCATGACTGCCCTTCAGAGCCTGAATGAGCTCCTGGGAAAAGATACATTTTTGTTCAGAGAACTGCTTGCATGTGCCAAGTGTGTACCTTTGCATACTCCAAAGTACCTTTTTTTCCCTTTCAGATGTGAAGCACTGCACTGCTGTATTATTGAAGTGCTTGAATATAACATCTACAGGTGAAACTCGAAAAATTAGAATATCGTGCAAATGTTCATTTATGTCAGTATGGCAACTCTAAAGGTGAAACCAATATATGAGATAGACACATTACATGCAAAGCGAGATATGTCAAGCCTTACTTTGGTATAATTGTGATGATTATGGCGTACAGCTTATGAAAACCCCAAATTCACAATCTCAGAAAATTAGAATAGTGTGAAAACGTTCAATATTCTAGGCTCAAAGTGTCCCACTCTAATCAGCTAATGAATCCATAACACCTGCAAAGGGTTCCTGAGCCTTTAAATGGTCTCTCAGGCTGGTTCAGTAGGAATCACAAGCATGGGAAAGACTGCTGACTTGACAGTTGTGCAGAAAACCATCATTGACACCCTCCATAAGGAGGGAAAGCCCCAAAAGGTAATTGCAAAAGAAGTTGGATGTTCCCAAAGTGCTGTATCAAAGTACATCAATAGAAGGTTATGTGGAAGGGAAAAGTGTGGTAGAAAAAGGTGCACAAGCAGCAGGGATGACCGCAGCCTGGAGAGGATTGTCAGGAAAAGGCCATTCAAAAGTGTTGGGGACTTTCACAAGGAGTGGACTGAGGCTGGAGTTAGTGCATCAAAAGCCACCACACACAGACGGATCCTGGACATGAGCTTCAAATGTCGTATTCCTCTTGTCAAGCCGCTCCTGAACAACAAACAACGTCAGAAGAGTCTTACCTGGGCTACAGAAAAAAGGAACTGGTCTGTTGCCCAGTGGTCCAAAGTCCTCTTTTCTGATAAGAGCAACTTTTGCATCTCATTTGGGAACCAAGGACCCAGAGTCTGGAGGAAGAATGGAGAGGCACGCAATGCACGATGCTTGAAGTCCAGTGTGAAGTTTCCACAGTCTGTGTTGATTTGGGGAGCCATGTCATCTGCTGGTGTTGGTCCACTGTGCTTCATTAAGTCCAGGGTCAACGCAGCCGTCTACCAGGAGATTTTGGAGCACTTCATGCTTCCTTCCACAGACGAGCTTTATGGGGATGCTGACTTCATTTTCCAGCAGGACTTGGCACCTGCCCACACTGCCAAAAGTACCAAAACCTGGTTCAATGACCATGGGATTACTGTGCTTGATTGGCCAGCAAACTCGCCTGACCTGAACCCCATAGAGAATCTATGGGGCATTGTCAAGAGAAAGATGAGGGACATGAGACCGAACAATGCAGCGGAGCTGAAGGCCGCTATTGAAGCATCCTGGTCTTCCATAACACCTCAGCAGTGCCACAGGCTGATAGCATCCATGCCACGCCGCATTGCTGCAGTCATTGCTGCAGAAGGAGCCCAAACCAAGTACTGAGTACATATGCATGCTTATACTTTGCAGAGGTCCGATATTGTTCTATTTCCAATCCTTATGTTATTGATGTCATGTAATATTCTAATTTTCTGAGATTGTGAATTTGGGGTTTTCATAAGCTGTACACCATAATCATCACAATTATACCAAAGTAAGGCTTGACATATCTCGCTTTGCATGTAATGCGTCTATCTCATATATTGGTTTCACCTTTTGAGTTGCCTTACTGACATAAATGAACATTTGCACGATATTCTAATTTTTCGAGTTTCACCTGTATATTATAATAAAATGCATTTCATTCCATTTTTTCCCTGTCAACTATTTCAGCCAATATGTTTTTGGAAAACGATCTCTTTTTCCAGGTATTTACTCAACATGCAAAATAACGATATACTTTAAAAGAAACAATGCTATATTGGAATCCTATGATTTAGAGCCATTAAAAATGTTGGCGTTCAAAATGTATTTATGAAGCTTGCTATCCCTGATTCCAGGTAGCCCACAAAACCTTTTCACCATCCTGAAGAGTTTCGTGCTACTTGTATCACTAGAATACTGAGATCCCTATTCATTGCCCAGAACAATTAATATAATGAAAGAGAATCCCCACTCTCTTCCATGTTTCTGGAATATATATTTTCTGCCAAGTAAGTTAAACATGCTTAACACCTATACACAAAGAATTCTTTAAAGAACTCACACTGACCAGTCCATTTGAATTTCTTCACAGGGGAGCACTGAGCATCCAGCTGGATATTTATCAGTATAGACATTTCATTTAGCCAGTGCTTAGTAGTGTAAATATGATCAATTATCTCATCCAAAATAAGATAATACACTAAGGGTCAACAATCATTTCCATTGTGCAATGGGTTAACTACCATTAAATGTTTAAATTCACCTGAAATCTCACAAGATGATAAAGTTTCATGAGATTTCGGTAATTGTCATCCCTAAGGTTTCAGCATTCTTGTTTGAGTTCTCATATGAAAGAACTGACATTTTTCAAGATTAGGGGCTTTTTCATTAAAAAAAATAATTTTGGGAGTTTCACAGAAATTATCTAGGACTGTCACGTAAGATCTGGTCTTTTGAACACTGTATTGCTAATCCCTCATAAGTAGCAAAGCAAAGCCTTTATTATATATGATAGAATAACTGAATAAATAACTTACCTATACCCTGGCAAGAGAAAATTCAAATCCACCAATCAACATGTAATTATCTAAGGAAATGTCATTCCTGTATGATCCCTAGCATGCTTGCAGTTTAATTACATGCTAAGGAGTGACTTCCCACAGACCCAAATTGCATATGATTCCTTTTAATATGTATCTATGGAGCTTTTTATCCTAAATTGCTTTTATTAAGATGATGGGGCCATTGTCTTTCCATGATTATTCACCAAGGCAAGCAATCTGCACACATGTCTCTGCTAAAGGAAAAAATTAATCTGGTCAAAGAATCAACTGCAGATGTTTGTCTGGAAAGAACAGACAGAACTCATATAATCACAATCTGGAAGTTTACAATAGTATTATTGCATATTATACTAAATCAGCTAAATTTAGTGTAAATTTAAGCAAAATCAGGAATAAGTATAAAACCAAAGAAACTGGACAGTGGAAATAAATAAGAATAATTGTTTTAATCTGGTTCTAGATGATAATCATCAGACCAAATGTGTCAGACACAAAACTTCATATGCCACCTCGTGCATCATTTCTACCTCAACTTTCTCATCTTTAATAATTCTAATAGACATTAATAGCTGGCAGTTCATTTATACGCGTGCACAATATTATCCTAAATTACTGATGAAAATATGGTACTTTAAAGCTGTCATTAATATAGCTAGTCATGCAATTCTAATAATCTCATCTAGTTCACTCCTTTAAAATGTTTTGCCAAAGATAAAGACAAAGGCTAGGGCCTGGAAACCTCCTGAATAGAACAATGCAGATTGGAATAATGCTTCTGTTCTTCTACTACCAAGGGCTGAAATTCCACTATACACCTGTCATTCTGCCTAAAGAAGACATCATTACAATTTCTGATCTGCCCTATGCACAAAGGTCAATAGTTCACAGTGAACCCCTATTCCAAGAGGCCATCATTCCAATTCCAGGGGTTCATTTCCTTGATACTCTCCATTTTTCTTTTCCTATTGCATTGTGGTTAACAATTATGGATGGATGGATGGATGGATGGATGGATGGATGGATGGATGGATGGATGGATGGATGGATTTAAAGGGATTCCAAGGCAACAGAATAGAATGAGCGTGACCAGGTACTATTATTATTTATTATAGTTAGGATTGTGCAGTACAGGTCTTCAAAGAAGCAGCCTGATATTAACTAGTGGAGCCATCACATTGCTCAATACAAATGGCTTTTGCACTATGGCCCTGCTTTCTACATGATGGTCCTGCCTTGTCACTTTGCACAGTCAGAATGTATTTCTGCAAAGTTCTTTGCCTCACTAATGGAGGGTGGTACATGTCTCAAAACAGTTGCAGCTGCTTCATTTTTTCTTTTCTTTTTTGTTTTTACAGAATGGGATGAAAATAGAGGAGCTAGGAGACTCTTTATAGGACATTAAAACTGGCAAGTTTTAGTAACATATATTCAAGGATTTCAATGCAATACATTTTAAAATAACCCCTCTGCAATTCTTTTAAGGCAGTGAAAGCAAGGATAAAATTGACCATAGAACAGCCTTCAAATCATTTAGCAAAGAGAAAAAGTTGTGCTGGTTGAACTAATGCAAAAAGTGTCCTATTCCAAATGAAAAATAAAAACTTCAATTACAGTGGTACCTCGGGTTACGAACTTAATCCGTTCCGTGACTCTGGTCGCAACTCGAATTGGTCACAATCCGAGGCAAATTTTCCCATAAGGTTCAATGTAAATACGGTTAATCTGTTCCGCCCTCCGAATTTGGTTGCACCCCGAGGCAAATTTCCCCATAAGGTTCAATGTAAATACGGTTAATCTGTTCTGAAACATATGCATTTTATTTTTAAACCACAAAAACATGAAAAAAAGTACAGTACAGCACAGTATGAAGAGGGAGAATGGGGTGGAGAGGCAGTTATTGTTTGGAGGGAGAGTCCCCCTCCAAAAGGACATCGGGGAGATCTCCTTCAGGGGTTTCCTCTCTTCTTTGCCTCTTAGCTGCAGGCTCAGTTCTGGGGAAAAACCTGTATAAAGTCAGTTGTTTTTTCCTGCGCTGCATAACCCTCCGGAAATGAGAGAACACATTGTCATTCATCATGTTCAACACTCTGTCACAGTTCTGTTGGGGTGGTGCTTCTCAAGGAAATCCTGGCACTCATTCCATTTCGCCATGATGGATTGTATCACTTCACTGCTCACCTCCTCTTCCTCAGTGGAATGCTCCTCGCCAAGCGCTTTCGGTTGCTCACTCTGGAGCTCAGCAAGTTCTTCCATGGTCAGCTCCTCCTTATGGTCCTCAACAAGCTCCTCTATGTCTGCATCATCGACAACCAGACCCATGCTCTTGCCCATGGACACAATCTCCTCCACTACCTCTGCATCAGACCCTTCAAAGTCACGTTCAGCGACACATTCTGGCCACAGTTTCCTCCAGGCTGAGTTTAAGGTCCGGCAGGTGACATCTTCCCAGGCTTTGTCAATGAGGCTGATGCAGTGGAGGACATTGAAATGTTTCCTCCAAAACTCTTTCAGAGTCAAGGATGTTTCCTCAGTGACATTGAAACACCTGGTGAAGAGCGCCTTTGTGTAGAGCTTCTTAAAGTTGCTGGTCCATGGGCTGCAGAAGAGGTGTCATGTTGGGGGGGAGGAACTTGACCTTTATAAAGTCATACTCAGTGTCCATATCATCCACCAAGGCTGGAGGGTGTGCTGGGGCATTGTCCATCAGAAGAAGGCACCTTTCAGGCAGCTGGTTGTCAGACAGGTATTTTGTAACGCTGGGTGCTAACACCTCGTGCAGCCATTCCATGAACAACTGCCTTGTGACCCACGCTCTCACATTGGGCCTCCACATGACAGGCAGTCTGGCCTTGTTCACATTGTGTTCCCTGAACGCACGAGGGGTCTGGGAATGGTACACCAGTAGTGGCTTAATCTTCAGGTCACCGCTTGCATTCGCACACAGCAAAAGGGTCAATCTGTCCTTCATGGGCTTGTGCCCTGGCAGTGCCTTTTCCTCCTGCATGATGTAGGTTCTGTTTGGCATCTTCTTCCAGAAGAGCCCTGTCTCGTCGCAGTTGAACACTTGCTGAGCGATGTATCCTTCCGCCTTCATGAAGTCCTCAAATTCTTTCTTGTAGGCTTCTGTAGCAGCCTTGTCAGAACTGGAAGCCTCACCATGTCTTGCCACACTGTGGATGCCACTTCTCTTGAGGAATTTCTCAAACCAGCCTCTGCTGGCTTTAAATTCCTCACTTGCTGCGCTGGTAGAGGGGTTTGTCCGCAGTAAATCACTGTGCAGTTTCCTGGCTTTTTCACAGATGATAGCTTCACTCACGCTATCACCTGCCAGCTGTTTCTCATTCAGCCACACTAACAGCAGCTTTTCCACCTCTTCCAGCACTTGTGTCCTCTGCCTCGTTAAGATCATTACTCCTTTTGCCACATCAGCTCCTCTGATGGCACCTTTATTCTTCAAAATAGTCGAGATGGTCAACTTCGCCATCTTGTATTCTGAGGCCAGATCAGTCACACGAATACCACGATCGTGCTTTTCTATAATGTCCTTCTTCAGTTCGATCATCACTTTTTTCTTCAAAGCCTTATTCTTGCCAAGCCTGCTCTGCATTTTCTTTGGAGCCATGCTGACAAGCACACCAAAAACCTTCCAATACACCACAAAACACACCACAAGCCTCACTGAACGTCTCCTTGCTACCGCGATCTCGCCCACAGGAAGCCGCGACCGTGTGGCAGCAGGGAAAATGGCCGCGTATCCGGTTCGTAACTCAAGGCAGAGTTCGCAACCCGAGGCAAATTTTTGGGGCTGGAGCTGGTAACCCGAAAAATTCATTAACAGAGGCGTTCTTAACCTGAGGTACCACTGTATTATAAAAAGTTTTATTTTCCCACTGTTTTCTGGGGTTTCAGACTTGGCATGAAAACTTAAGAATGCCCATTGCTCTTCTGGATTTGCTGCCTCTGCTCACTGATCTTGTTAAGTGCTAGGAGTGTTGGCCTATCTGGTTGGCAAGTTCAGCCTTTAGTGAGCAGAGCCAGCAGAAGCAGGCTGGCACAGTGAGATATACTGTAATGCCATACAGATATTGTAGACTATAGAAAAAAAAGCTGGCACGGAGAAAGAGGCATTCATTCCCTTGCCATCTCCCCAATCCATTCTTAAAAATAGTAAATATTTTGGCCAGTGCTTGAACATGTTAACCTAGCAGCCATTCATTTATTACTCAGAGACGTAAACCTATCCCAATCATGGAGAAAGTAAAAGTAAGATTTCATCCAAGAGTGCATAGAAGATTAATATGCCTTGAATCCATACTCAGAGTGTTGAGAGCTGAATTGAATTCCCAGTTGTGTTGACAGGACCACCAAAGAAGCACAACATTCAGTTGGCACCAGAGAGAGCAATCAAAGCTTGTGACTGTTACATTAAAGAAATTGAAAGCTATGAAAGTGGATGAAGCCTAAAGCAATGTTAACCTCGCCATCCCCAAAGAACTCTGATAGGCAGAGAGTTTAATGAGGTGATAACATTCATTGGCCAGCTTTTATTTTAATGTCAAAGAGGCCATCACACCACTCAAGTCACCCTGTCAGCATTCTCCATGGAATGAAATGAAGTTACAACATTATACAAGGGTTGAGTGAAAAGTAACACCTCTATCTCCATAACTTTGATTTCCATAGGAACATTTTAACAAACAGAACAGGAAAATAATCCTTGAAATGAGCTCTTTTGTCATCTGTATTTACTTCTCAACACAATCATCACTAGTGGAAGACAAGCTGCTTAAAACCATCACAAAAATATTCACCTCTTCAGTCAGGTCCTGACAGTCCTTTCCACCTCTTCACTTTAGTCAAACTGATGCACACAAAGGTACTTCTTCAATTCTGAGAAAAGATGGAAGTTGCAGGGGGCCAAATCTGGACTGTATGGTGGATGGGGTAAGATGATGGGATCCAGTTTTGCAGATGCCTCTTGAGTAACTCATGAGATGTGAAGTCTAGTGTTGTCATGTCATAACAAAATGTCATTTTTGTGTTTCTGAACTCTGCTTAATCATTGTTTCAATGTTTTGAGTGTTCCAGTGTAATGCTCTGAGTTCATAGGGGTACCAGGTTCAAGGAATAATACCATCTGTGTCTCAAAACAACTGTAACCATGAGTTTTCCTGGGTTTTTAATTATTTTTTATGCAAGTCAAGCTTTGTGATGATATTTCATGGACTGATGCTTCATTTCTTGGTTTTAATGATGATCCCATATTTTGTCAGCTATCAAGATGCCATGAGGAAATGTGACAAACAATTGCTGGCAAATTCCAACTCCTGAAGCTTTTATTTCTGTCATCAGAATACAAGGAACCCATCTTGTACAAATCTTCTGATACTGAAGAACATCAGTAATGTGACCCACACATTCCTATGAAATGTCAAACTTGAAAGCAGTTTCCCTTTGTGATGTACAAATTATCCTTAATCACTTAATCTATCTTTCTCGTGTGAAACCTGTCACTGCTGTCACAAATTGTTCATTCTTGATCACACAAATCAAAAAGGGTAACCTTTTTTGGCCCAGCAATGCACAGTATTCATTCAACATAGTCATCACTGCAAACAACCTGCATTCGGCTGTGAATTTCAGTTGGAGGGACTATATTATATCACATTGCTTAAAGCACACTGATGGGTTAAGCTTCCATTTCTGTAGGCTTCCATTTCACAAACAATAGCAACACAACCTTTTCTCATAGCAACTTCCCACCAACTGAAGTGAAAGAAAAGATGCTAAAGAACTCATCAGAGCTTCTAGGCCATCAGTGCTGCCCTCTGTCAATTATTTATAATACTGGAGGCATTACTTTTCTTTCAACCTTTTTTATTCCGTTATAGAAGCAGAAGAACACCAGTCAAATCTGTGAAGTGCTTCCCAAGGCTGATTCAATTTCCTACATTGAAATGGAATTTTGTTTCAATGTATTAGTCTGCTTTAATGCAGTGATTTAATTGAACTTTCATCAAACTCAGGTACTCTTCAAAGCTTTGCATAGCCCTAGAGGAGAAATTATTTGCGTCTCTCTTTTTTCCTTCCTTGAAGGAAATATACCTAGACAAATTTTAGCACAAGGGTGACACAGAAACAAAAGAACTGTAACTCAAATATTCTCTATCTCTCCTCCAAGCATGGGCAAGCAAAATTCTGATGTGATAAACTGATCAGCTGGCTACTCACATCTACCCTCTGCTCCTAATTCAGCTTTATCTGTATGCAGAAGGAAAGCTACCACAAAATTATTTTCAGGTTCTGCAAAGCGAAACAGCAACAGAAAGTCTGTTAAATTACCAAATCATCTTCAAATCATTCTGACATATTCAGTGACACCTGATTTGCTTTGATGTCTTGGAGATTTGATTCAAAGATTCAATTACATTTGGTGAGTTGGTCAAATACCCTTTAAACTGAACCACAGGTTTAGATTGTCCTGCTGCTATTTTGGATTTATTCATAGTATGTTTCATATGATCAAGTACTGTATATTCACCACTACAACTTCTACTTTTACTTTTACAGCTGACACATTCCTCAGCTTGGTGTTCATTCCAGCATCTGGCAGGCTTTGTGAATATACACATTTCAGCAAAAACAGACTGGCTTCAATCTAACAAGATCCTTCAGAAGTCAGGAAATTTGTCAGGTTCAAGGGGTGACAGTACACTTTATAGGAAGCAGGGTATTTCGTGGATTAGCCTCACAACAAGCCAACTTACTTCATGTGAGAAGCTTACTATGGGGTCTGATTAACTGGATTGCTTCTGAGTTCAGTATGAGAATTACTTATTACTTACTACCCCTACTAAACAATGTTCAGGAAATAGGGTTCAACTGAAAGAAAAAGGAACATTTACATCTTCAGTGAGAATTTAACACAAAGCATGAAAAACACACCCCAAAAATTAAAATATTGAGATAACACAAAAGAATTGCTGTAAGAAGACTTTGATACCATACACCAACATATGAATCCTAAACTTTTAAATTTTCAGACTTATCCCACACCAATATGCATGTAAATCTTACTCAGATGAGCACAGCGATGGGTTCTGAGGGGGAAGAAACTGTTATATTTTTCCTTGGGCCTGTCATATTCTATATCCTTCTTAGAGCACATGCTTGCCCAGGAGTTCATTTTTATCTTTTTCTGAGTTTGACTGACATGTGTCATTAGCAAGCTCTGCATGCAGAGATAACAAAGGTAGGGTGCCTCTACAGGGAGTTTACCCATAATGGCTTCAGCGGATTATTTCCCTCCTGGAGACTTTTGTTTTATCTTACAAGAAATGTAGAAGCTCTAGGTGGTAAACAGGCACGCTCAGAGACATTGTTTCTTCTAAAAAAATGTGACACCCCCCCCCTCCCCCGTGTTTCAGGGACTGGACACACCACAGCATAGCAAAGCTGTACAAAACACTTTATTGCAGCACACACCTTCCCCCAACCCCAGACTATTAGTTTTCAGCCATCTAGGACTTACAAGGTGATACACAGTCCTTTAATACTTCATTCAAGCAAAAGTCTGTAAAATGTATAAAGTATATATATATATGTATGTACAGTATGTACATATGTATATATGTATGTATAAAAATTTCCCTCTCACCCCTATGGGTGATATGTGTCTTCCTCAATCTCAGGTCCTCTACCAGAGGCCTGGGAGTTTGAGGGTTCTGCGCAGTATCTTAGCTGTTCCTAGCCCTGCACTCTTCAGGACAGAGAGCTCTGATGTTGTTCCTGGGATCTGTTGGAGCCACTCTCCCAGGTTAGGAGTCGAGTGCTCCTACCACCACTAGGACCACTTTGGCCTTAACTTTTCACATCCTCTCTAGTTCCTCCTTCAGGCCTTGCTACTTCTCCAGCTTCTCATACTCCTTCTTCCTGATGTTGCTGTCATTTGGCACTGCTACATCTATCACCACTGCTGTCTTCTGGTCCTTGTCTACTACCACGATGTCTGGTTGATTGGCCAGTACCTCCCTGTCGGTCTGGATCTGGAAGTCCCATAGGATCTTAGCTCTGTTATTCTCCATGACCTTCTGTGTAATCTCCCATCTGCATTTGGGAAGGTCTAGCCCATACGCTGTCCAGATGTTCCTGTACACAATGCCAGCTACTTGGTTGTGCCATTCAGTGCTGTTCCTGGCTGCATCTTACATCCTGCCACCATGTGTTGGACTGTCTCTGAGGCCTCTCTGCACAGTCTGCACCTTGGGTCCTGTCTTGTGTGGTAGACCCATGCTTCTATGGACCTGGTCCTTAGTGCCCATTCTTATGCTTTAGTGCTGTCTTTTAGTCCGGCCCTTTCCAGCCACTGATAGGATTTCCCAATGTCAGACACCTCAGCTATCTGGCAATGGTGCATCCCATTCAGGGGCTTCTCTTGCCAAAGCACTTCCTCTGCTTGAACTTCCTCCCATGTCTGCTGCTGCCTCAGGCATTCTCTTAGTAGCTCAACTTTGGGTGCCATCTTACTGATCTACTCCTGGATGCTCTGGGTTTCGTCCAGGACAGTAGCTTTGACTCCGCCCACCCTCTTTCTGGCTGGTGTACAGTCTCTGGGTGTTGGACTTGGGGTGAAAACCTCCATACAGTGTGAGGAGCTTCCGGGTCTTCACATCGGCAGCCTCCAAGTCCTTCTTCAGCCAGCTCACTATACTGGCAAGGTATCTGATGACTGGCAGGGCGTATGTGTTGATGGCATGGATCTTGTTCTTCCCATTGAGCTGGCTCTTCAAGACCTGCTTATCCTTTGGTGGTTCTTGGATGTTGCTGTCTTCCTTGCCTCCTCCTCATGGTTCCCATGTGACTGTGGAATAACAGGGTACTTGTAGCTGGTCTGTATGTCTGCTCCATCAGTCTTAATTACCTTCCCTCTCTTTACTACCATCCTGCTACACTTTTCTCCACTCTGAATGACTTTCCAGTGTCTTCACTGTAGTTCCACATCAGGTGGATCAGCGAGTCGATGTTTCATTCACTCTTAGCATCAGCTTGATGTCCTCCATGTAGAGGAGGAGGCTGATGGTAGTTCCACTCTTGAACTTGTATCCATTTCCAGGCCTAGCATAATGGTTAGAATGCCACCTTTGACACGGGAGACTGGGGTTCGAATCCCAGCTGGTACCTACCTTACCAATAGGGGTCCTTGGGCAGAGACACCCTAATGCTTCACCTGCCTACCTCAAATATGAGGGTGACCCAAACTAAGAGAGTCATGCCAGCTCAGACGTTGCCTGGATTAACAAGGTCTGTGCCAGATGTTGGGGAACCAGGACAATCTGACAATACATGGGCTACTGGAACAAACTATACATGGACAAGACAAGAGAACCTGGAACCTCACCTACAGATAAGGTGCTGGTTCAGTGTACTTGTTCCTCTTTTAATGGCTACTGAGCAACAAGCAAAATTCCAAGCTCCAGGCAGGACTCCCACCAAGATAAGCTGCTCATCACAACCTGTGGTCCTGATAGTTGAATACTAGTTCTCTTGCCTGCTTGTAACAGCTATAGTAATTCCCTGTCTGTAGGCAGTTTGCTTGTCACATTTCCTCTTATACCCTCTACACACACCCCCTCTACACATACCTCCTCCTCCACCCTGCCTTAAGGTTTGCTTTTCTAAGCTAAGATCCTAGGTGGGGTTGAGGCTGCTTCTGGATGTTGTCAGCACATCCTTGAAAATGCCAGGGTGTGGCTCATTACCACAGGCAGCTGGAAAGCTGGCCTGGATGCTTGTTAGTAGTCAGGGAAACAAGGGAAATGAGGTGAGAAGTGTTTCTGCCTGGCTGCAGCTTACCTTTCCAAGGCACAGGCAGCAACTCCAACTTCACTCCCTCACACACACACCCTCAGCTATGGCTGATACAATCAGGATGGCTGATTGTATTATCCATTTAGTGTGCATAAAAATGACAGGATGGCATGTATATGCATATGCGTGTATATGAAAGCATTCTATGTAGAATGATCTTTGAAAAGCACTGAGGAACTTAAGCAAGTGCAAAATACATTTTCAGGGGTTGGAACATTGCCAGGGAGTAGGCACTGAGTATACACTGCAACTGATTTGCTCTCAGCCATTTGTTGCCAGGATCAATTCAAGGTTTTATCATTTAAAGCATAAAATGGCTCATGGCACTGCAAACTTAAAGACCTTTTTCTTCTGTATTTTCTACTTTTCATATTTCACTTAGCATCTGAAGTCTTCCTTCTGATTCCTTGTGTTTGCAAGGTACTGGGGATAGTTACTAATTATCAGGAGTTTTCTTTCAGGTTTTCTACAACCACAAGGAGTTTTGTTGTCAAATATTCCCTTTGCTCCCTGAACCTTGCCTAATCCCGGCATTTCATTAAAAGTTGCTGTTCAAAAAATTCTTTGGATTAATATTGCATTTCTTTTTTCTCTGATATGTTGTTAATAATTTAATTTTTTTATATTATGTATGTATGTATTGTAAGCCACCTTGAGAAATGGCAATATATAATATTTTTAAGTAAAGAAAATACACACGAACCAGTCTTAAAATAACCATTGCTAAGCCAGTTATAGAGTAGGTAACCCACAGGCTATGGGTTGCAAATATCTCCCAAACCCTTTTTTGCTGCCTACACAATAATTATAGAACATGATGTCAATATTCGACAATCTGAGTTTTTGTTTTTTAAAAAATAAGGGACAAAATTGTTTCATTAAGCATTCGGACAGCTCCACTCATCTGCTTTGCTCCTAAAAGGGGCTCCATCCCTTCAGAACAAAGAAAGGGTCAAAATGGTAAACTTCACGCATTCTGGTGACTGTAGTGGGTAACTGTTCATGCTCCTTGCAGCCCTTGGAAGCAAAGCGAAGAGAAAAGAAAACAAAAAGGGAAAAAAGAAAATTGAGACTTCCAATGTTGCTCATTCTGATATAGCTCAATACCACTGATCCACTGGGTCTCCTTGGCTATAGAAATCCATGACTTCATAATGAAGTCTTATTCATCCTCCGCCTTTGTTTTTACCAGGAGATATCAGGAATCAAACATCTCCTGGTAAAAGTATTTATCATAGAATATATGCTATTACATGTTCATATTTTAGATCACATAGGTTCTACTCTGTCCATATTGATAGCATTCTATAGGGACAGCAGTGACAATGAATCTGGCAGAGGAAAAAGTAGGCTTATGTGTTATAAGAACATAAGAACAGCTCGGTTGGATCACATCAAAGCTCCTCTTAGTCTGCCATTTTTTCTCATAGAGGCCAGTCAGATATCATTGAGATGCTTTTAACCATAAATCTTCAAGATTGACAGCCGTTCATAGATCTGTCCTCCAGTCTCTTTAAAAGTCATTCAAAAGTCATCACAAGATCTTATGATAATGAATTCCACAGGTTGGTTAACTACGTGAATAAGAGCTTCCTTTTTTCTGTTAAATCTGCTTCTGATTAGCTTCACTAGAATATTCCAGGCCCAACTGTATTGGGAGAGCAAGAACATCTTATCTCTGTTCATTTTCTGCCAATTAATAGACATTTTTTTCTGGAAATTTTACATCGTTTTGGATTTTTACACTCTTGAAGAGTTTGGTATCATCTTCAAACTTTGCCAGCTCACTGCTTTCTCCTAAGTCAAGATCACTGATAAGCAAGTTAAAAAGCACTGCCTCCAACACAGATCCACTTTTTATTCACCTCCATTGAGAAAGCTGCCCACTAATTCTTACTCTTTCTTTTCTGTTTTTTAACTAACTATCAATCCATAAAGCCACAAATCCTTTCTTCTTATTTACTTCAAGAATCTTGAGAAACTTTGTCAATATCTTTTGGACAACGGATACAGGGTGAACAGGATCACTTCCAACCATATGTTTGCTGATACTTAGAAAAATTCAGAAGTTTTTCGAGGCAGGATTTACTTTGTGGAATTCTTGTTGAGTTTCCTTCAGCAAAGTTTCTATGTGCCTAGTTATTCTTCATTTGTTTATCATTTCTACCAAGTTGCTTGGAACAGACATTAAACTGAGTGGCCTATAATTTTCCAGTCCTCCCCTTCTTTAAAAATTGGTGTCCAACTGGCTCTGACACTGAGCCTGATTTGTTGGTGATTTGCTACAGTTCAACCTCTCAAGTCTCTTGTTACCTCAGTTTGGTCTAACTGTTCCATTTCCCTCCCCGATAAAGTCAATGCAGGCTCAGGTGGTTGTCCTCTATCTTCTCTAGTAAAGACAGCCACAAAGAATTCAGTTTCCCTGTAATTTCTATATCCTCCTTGCGGATCCCTGTCACTCTTGTGTCTTCTAATGGCCCAACTGTTTCCCCAGCTAATATTTAAATAAATTCTTATTGTCTGTTTTTATGTTTTTTCTATCTGCTCTTCAAATTCTTTTCCTCCCTCCCTCCCTTCTTATGTTTTCTGGTGCTATTGTTACAGTCTGGAAAAGCATAATCCTAATTTGGAAAAGAAAGCTATCACATCAGATTGTTTGATTCTGTCTTTAGATCCTTGAGATTAAAAATGTAATTATTCTATTTTAAAAAGTGTGTCATTTTCAATAAAAATTGAATCCCTTTTTGAAATATTGCTATTCATTTATATAACCTTTGACCATGCTTTAATTTAATCTATTCCAGTTTTATTCTGTGATTGCTATGATAATATGGAAATCACTTATCAGCCAAAACAGTAACTTAAAATTAATGAAACATGTCAGGCTACTTCTTACAATATTTTCACTTCATCCTTCCAATATGAGTAAAACAGGCATGACTATTAAAAACAAAGATGTTTGTTGGCATTGGGAGGATGGCACAATTTAGACTTGAACCAGATGCTGAAAGAATTGTACAGTTTAGGCTTTTACAAAAAAAAATGTATTTTTACAATTATATTTACAATTATACAGTATATTTAAATTATATTTACAAACTTCATATGCTGCTTAGAATACTTTACATGGCATATAATTATAAAAACATAAAATAAGTTCCAGCAATACCATCCATTAAAATCACATCACTTCCACTCCAAAAGCCCTATGGAATGCACCATTTTTCTTGAATGTCAGTATGGTGGGGCCAAAAATGCATGACATATTGTTGGAAACTCCTTAGAGATCTGACTTATGATCCAATTATCCATTAATACCTTTAACTGATTGTGAAGACTGCCACATCATGATCATGAACGATGGGGTGGTGGTGGCTATAACTCAAAACCCCTTTATCAGAATGCAGTTTGGGTAAATTATTATAAATTATTGTTGGGTATATAAGCATTGATCTGAGAATCCCTTAGGTTCTTCTTCCCTAGTCTGGAAAAGTTGTCCCAAAGCTCATTACCTGGGATGTAGTTTGTCTGTAACTATAATAAGTATTGTAAATATCATCCTGTGAAGAGAGTAAGGTCTTAGCCTCAGTTTTTCTACACTGTTTATCAGTATAGTTTCATATAGTTTCACCAATTTCACCATCTCAGCCAACTCCATCAACTTCACCATCCATTCTTCCACTGTAGGTAATGTCTTATCTTTCCACTTCTGTGTGTATAAAAGCCTTGCTGCTGTTATCATATATAAAACCAAAGTTCCATGAGTTTTTGCCAACTGTTTATCCATCAAACTCAAAAGGAAAGTTTCTGGCTTTGATTGAATATTAATCTTTAAAATCTTCTGTATAGAGATATGTATCTCATTCCATAATTTTTTTGCTTTTTTACAAGTCTACCAGAGATGATAAAATGTCCCTTCTTGTTCACATTTCCAGCATATATTCGAAGCACCTTTATAAATTTTAAATAATTTTTCTGGCAATGAGTACCAATGCTACATCATTTTATAAAAATTCTCTTTAAGGTTATAACATAATGTAAATGTCAGTCATTTCTACCACATATTTCCCCATTGTTCCATCTGTACATTGTAGCCAATTTTTTTAGCCCATTTTATCATACAGTCCTTAACTTGTTCATCTTCTGTCTCTAGTTTCAGTAAAAGTTTATAGATAATTCTGCTTCAGATTCAGTCTTAACATATTCAAAACCATAAATCCTTTTATCTATTTTAAATCTTTCTTGTAATTGTACATAAGAAAACCATTGACAAATGTATCCTTGATATCCTCTCATCTTTAATTTAAAAATCCCTTTGAGAAAATTTCAATACATCATCATAAGTTAACCATTTATTTTTAGTTATCATTTCTCTTCTATAAAAAGCTTCTTGTGGTGACAACCATTAAGGAACCTTCAGAGACAACGTAGATTTATATCTGTTCCATATTCTCAATATGGCACATCTAATAAAATGATTTTTAAAATCTACATTAACTTTAACTTTATTATACCATAAATAACCATGCCATCCAAATCTTAAGTCATGCTCCTCTAAACCTCCTCTTTCTTTAACATCTTATACTGTAGTGCTTTGTACTTAATTCATGGTTTTTTACCTTGCCACATAAATTTAGATATGTCTTTATGCCATTGTTTAAATGGAACATCAGTTGTCATAACAGGTATTGTTTGAAACAAAAATAACATTCTAGGTAAAACATTCATCTTAATTACTGAAATTCTTCCCAACAATGACAATTGTAATTTTTCCCATCTGAACATACCTTTTTAATTTCATTCCAAATCTTAACATAATTATTTTGGAACAACATACAATGACTATTTGTCTAATTCACTCCCAAATATTTAACCTTTCTTTCTACCTTAAAAGCCATTTTATTCATCAGTTCTTCTTGTTCTCGTATCCTCATATTTTTCCTTAACATTTTAATCTTTTGTTAATTTTAAAACCAGTCATAGCACCAAATTCTTTCAACTTTTTCATTAAAGCTTCAATCCCTTTCAAGGGGTCCTCCAGCACCAGCACCAAATCATCTGCAAAGGCTTTCAACTTATATGTCTCTTTCTTGAATTTTATGCCCCCTATCTTCTCATGTCTCCTTATATCTCTATTCAAAATTTCCAAAACTAAAATAAACAACAAGGGAGACAGTGGGCAACCTCGTCTCATTCCCTTTTATATCTCACATGATTTTAGTTAAGTCTCCATTTACAATAATTTGCACTTTCTGTGATGTATAAATTGATTTCACTTTTATAAAATTATAAAATGTTTTTAAAATTGTCTTCCAAAACTTTAAACATAAAAGGCCAATTTACGTCATCAAAAGCTTTCTCTGCATCCAAAAAAATTAATGCAGCTTGTTTTTCATTATGCTGTTCCAAATATTCTATAATGTACAGCATCATTCTAACATTATCTTTTATCTTGTCTTTTAGGTGAAAATCCACACTGATCTTCATGAATAAATTCTTGTAATACAACTTTCAATCTGTCTGCTAAAATCATTGTGAACAGCTTATAGTCATTATTCAATAATGATGATGGTCTATAATTTTTAGTTAGTCAAATCTTGTTCTTTAGGTAATATAGGTAGTCCTTGCTTAACAATCACAATAGGGACAGGAAAATTGGTTGTTAAGCAGGGCAATCGTTAAGCGAGTCACCACATGACTGGACCCAATTTTACGACCATTTTACGATGGTCATTAAGTGAATTTCTGTGGTCGTTAAGCGAATTCACTTAACGACTGTGTGATTTGCTTAACAACATGATTTGCTTAATGACCATAGTAAAAAAGATCACAAATCATGATCATGTGCAACCATTTGTGATGGTTGTAAGTGCGAGTACAGATTATAAAGCACTTTTCCCAAGGCTGTCGTATCTTCAAACCATTGACAAACAATGAATGTTAAGCAAGGACTACCTGTAATGCTATATTGGCCTCCTTCCAAGACTCTGGTATTCCACCTTCCACCAATATAAAGTTCATCAAAGTTTGGAGTGGTTGCAGAATTTCTTCCTCAAAATTTTTATAGTATGATCCCGAAAGCCCATCTGGTCCTGGTGCTTTACTTGGTTTAATCTTTTTTATAGTTTCAGATACTTCCACTACTGTTATAGGTCCATTCATAATCTGTCTTTGCTTATCTGAAAGCTTTGACAAATTTTGTTTTTTTAAGTAGTCATTTTTTCCAGAAAGAGATCCTGTCTTTTATATAATTTAGAGTAATACTGATGAAAGATTTTTTGTATAATCTCATTGTCTGTTATTACAATATCACCCTCTTGAAGTTTCATAATTATTTTCTTTTCTTTCTCCTTTCTCAATTTATATGCCAACCATCTCCCTGACTTATTTTTTTTTTTCAACTCTCTCACTGTTAACATGGATAGCTGTTGCTGTAGAAGTTTAATTTGGTTTGAAATACTTAACTTTTCTTGTTAATTTTAATTCATCCTCTTTCTTCTTTATCTCCTCCAAGATAGCCTGCATTTTCTCTTGATTCCTCTTTTTGAACTCAATGTTATGCTGTATAAAATGACCTCTAATAAAAGCTTTGCTTGCATCCCAAACCATTCTCAGGTCTCTTAAGTTGAAAAATAGTTATAATCCACAGTGGTTAGCAATGAGGTTCGATTGGCTCTTGTGTCCATAAAAGGCTTCACCACAACTGCAAACCAAGATGGATCCCTTGTCTCCTGGCCACTCAACTTGAAAGCCATTCACAGAGGGTTTTGTCTCCACAATTAGCTTTCAAAGAGCAGCCATCCAGAGGACAAATGAGTTGATTTCTCACTTCCTCCTTGATCCAGAGCAAACTGAGCAGCCAGCTCTTGCTGCCAGCCACACATCAGCTGTGATGCCATCTCCGCTATTTGAAGATCCCTAAGCTGCCATTAATCCCCACCAGAAGTCTCCAGATCTTTTACCTCAGGGTAGTGTCATCAGCATAGCAGAGATTATTGTTGTTTCTTCTTCTAATTTTAAAACCACACTCCTCTTCTTCCAATCCAATTTCCCTTAATATATATCCAGCATATAGATTGAATAAATAAGGGGAGAACATACAGCCTTGTTGCACTCCTTTGCCAACCTGGAGCCAGTCTATTTCATTACATTCTGACCGTACTATGGCTTCCTGACCTGTATCTAAGTTTCTCATGAAGACAATGAGATGTTCTGGGATTCCCATGTCTCTCAGCACATTACTGAGCACATGGTACAGTGTAATTTTAAGCTAGAATTTCCTGTATAGAGCCATTCCTTCATTCATGGAAGGTACTGTCCCGCACAAACCTGAATCCAAAGTACCTGGAACTCCGTGAGAAACCAAGACAGAGCAATATACTTAAAAACAAAACAAAACCCACTCCTAGCTACCTCCAACCTACATTTCCCACCTCTCTCATACAATTCATATCCTGTTTCACTGAGCTCCAAATACAGCAATGGCATTACCTGCACTGCTCAGGTAAGGAGTGTTCTATTGGGTAACAGACAATAAAAGTCATAATTGTATCTTGATGACAGTTAGTGTTTTTGTTTAAGAGTGACATTAAAATCTTTGGTGAACTTCCTAAATAGTATATCTTCTAATATTCCATGGACAATGTTCAGATTTTAAATGAAGGTAGAGAAATTTTTAGTGTCAAGAGTCACATTTTATCAGGTGTAATCAATCTATGGGCTACCTGCCAGTGATGTGCAAGGTGATATGAGAAGCCATAGCCAACGCTGGGAAGGACCACCTTTTTTTCTCTCTCTCATTCCTCTTTCTTCTTCTTTTTTTTTTTTTTAATCCTTCTTTCCACTCAAGGGGAAGAAGCGGAAATCTGAACTGATCACCTATAGAGGACTTTTGAAAACAGACTGAAGCCAAATAAAATCACGCAGAAAATAAGACATGCTGAAACTCACAAATTATCAACAAAGCAAAGAAAATGGCACTATTTTCTGCAGAAGAAGACTTCAGATCATAATTTTTCAGATGATGAAACAGGAAGAAAAAAAATGTTTGGTATCACCTGACAACAAAAGACCATGAAATGTCAGGTTCTAAAGATCTAAAGATCAGAAGCTACCCAGACACTTGATGCTGGCATAGCTAGCAGTTTAGTGCTTGAAATATAGTACTTCTTTTTCCTGCCTTTCCCATGGTTTAACTGATATTTTGCCTTGTGCTTCTCAATCCTGGAGCGAATAAAGTGTTGGTAGTTGACGTAACCAACATTTCTGTCCTGAGAAACTCTTGCTGCCAACATAATTCCCACTCAAGGAGCAAAACAAACCAGTAATGTTTGTAAATTCTGAAGAGGGCCATAAACACAGCTATGGAACGGTTCTTGTCAGGTCCAGTGCTTATTTCATACTCAAGAGGAATGTGATTAATGCCAGGGCTGGCCCACTTCAATGAATGAATTCCAAAGCCTAGAGGAAATTTTGAATCATTTGTTAGGATTTTATGTGTGCACGCCAAATACTGTGAGTCTGCTGATAAAAAAAGACAATACCTTGGAGACAGAATGGCACTTACAATGCTAGACAAAGAGATTTCGGGAGGTGGGGGGGAGAATGCAACCAACAGAGGACTTAACCCTTCACAAAGCCATGGCAAAAAGAAGCCTGAGTTGATCAAATCCAGATCAAGAAGAAAAAACAAATTGTCATCGATTCGGAGGAAGTAACCTCATTTCTACACAACGTTAAAAATAGTTGCAGCAACCATATGCAGAAGGGCAAATTCAAAAAAGCACTGCAAAGGGAAGCCCGTTCCTTTATAAAACACTTTGCAGTGAAAAGGACATCCTTTTAGACAGCAGGCATAAAATGTGCAAAGTTCAAACTGTTGGAATTAATAATATAACGCAGGATGTGTTTAAAAATAGAATAATCTGCGTTATGCATCATACTTAGATGCAAAGAAGGTCACAGCAATGAGTGGTCAAGAATTCATATTTTAGAGGATTCTATTTTCATCACCTATCATTTGAGATGAATAATGTTCTTGAGATTTTTTTTTTAAAAAAAACCTCCCTAGAGACAGTTTTGAATTTTCCTATTTATGCTCAGAAAAAATTGTGTTTATTTTTATTCAGCGCATACTTCTATACATAATTCTGTACTTCAGTACATGCTTCTAATGTATTTCTCAGTGCTCTTTAACATAAGCAAAACTGTATGAGCTAGGAAATAAAAATTTCAAGTTTCGCCATGTTGTTTCACATTTGGGTTGCTAGTACACAGTTAGAATGAAGTATCATAGCTCACCTCATAACATATGATTTTCAGTTAATATATTGCATAATTAATAAACTGTGATTTTAAGTATATTACACCATGTGGAACTCAAATAAATGGAAGAACTGATCAGTAGTGCAGTCTTGTTATGTTTAAAGCTGCAGCGTTCACAGAACAATTCTCAGCGCATGTTCTTCAAAACATTCTAATATGATAATAATCCCTTTAGAATTATTATAATTCCTTCAGCCATAACTATGGTTTCTGGCATTTTCCAAATGCTGTTAGTGACGCATTTAAGAAAAATAAATAAAAATGGAAGGCATCACAAACTCCTTTCATGTAGATGAAATGAATTACACTTTTTTAATGATTTCAGTTTCTCCTGAGTTTTATTGTCAAAATATAGTTGCATTCTTTAATGCTTTAATATACTAATTAACTAATAATACAACATTTTTTATTCTGACTAGTATTATAGTATTATCTTTTTTAAAAAAGAAAAATCAAGAACACTATATAATTTAAGTTAACTTTTGTAAAATGTTGTTGCTCAAGGTTAAATGGATAGGAACTTGTTAAAAAAAATAACCTTAGGGTTTAATATATTTAACAAAGGAGTCAATTTTGTTTCCATTTGCTCTCCATATAATAAACAGCAACAGATTCCCCAGGATAGAAATGTTTGTAGTTCATGATTTCTTGCTCCACTGATTGCTTCCTATGGCTAAACCTTGTCATTCTGCAATCCAACTCCTTTTAGAATTGCTGAAATGGGTTTGCATTGTTGATTCATCATTCTATAATGTTTCTGATTTTATTTCTGCGAAGTAATCCTTTCAGTAAATCTGAAAATTATGTTAATCATTTAAAAAATATAAAGATAAATTATGAGCAAGAACAACAGTCTTCAATCCCTAGATTTCCTCTCATTTTAATTGACTGAGCTGGGGAAGTAGAGGATATGTGTTTCTTAAAGCTGTTTCTCTTGTATGTGCAACTTCAGCAGGATTATATAATTTGAATATTTTTGGATAAGTGTATTGCTGGTTATGATGGTTGTAAAATGTATTTTCAGATGCAGCTCAAGACAAATATTTATGATTTGGGATGAGGATCAAGCTTTATTTAAATGAATATATTTTTGAACTTCATGACATTTTCTGGTACAGCTATTTATAGACATTTTATTATGCATATTTATAGTTGATAAGAAGTTGTAATTCTATTCACTATGTATTTGATGCTAGTCAAGTCTGTATGCTACTACTGGATTTTACTTACTAGCTACAGATCCCCATTTTATGGTCACACTGGTAATTTATGGATATATCTATTACAAACTTGTATCTATTTTATAAGAGATTAAAGTCATAATATCATAGAATCAATCTCCTCTTCAGATGAGGAAGTTCAGGAAACATTGATATCTATCTGAGAATAGCTGGGAAAAATCCTGACCAGTCTGTGTGACTGATTGTGAGTCCACAAAGCAATGGTACATGAATGCTGAGAGCCAAAATATCTGTGTCCAGCTCAGAGATGCAGCCATCTCAGAGAGAGAAAAAAAATGTAAAGTTACCAGAGGCATCCATAGGACCCAATGCTTTCATCAAAATGTCATAAGCAGTATCACATCATCATGACACAAGCTCTGCCCCTCATATTTGCATGTGGATCATGATGCCCATACAGAAGAGGTGGTGTGACACTGTTTTCATCATTTGCCCTTCCCCCCACCCCCAACTTTCCCTGCCATTGGAAGTGACCCAAATTAGAACAAGCTGGAATGAAGGAAGGACAGGAACAGCACAGATTACAAATACATTTCATCATGACTCAGTTAACTGCTGGAATCAACACACTGTAAACTTTTATCAGTTCTTGTTGTGAACACCATATCCTCTTGGCACTTGGAATTTTAGATTGCCTTTTTGACTACATTCATTTATTACAATACTTCACCATTGTTTGTTCTGATATATGAACTCTTTGACATTGCTTTGTGTTTTTGGTTATGAGTATGGCACCTGACATGACCTGCTCTGTTCATGAATTTGACAGGAAGCTACCTGAACTTGTTGTCTGTGTTTGAAGAATCTTGGGAACCATAGTTTGACAAGAAGATATAAAGTAACCTGCTAGATATAACTAATCTCTCTGTTCCCAGAATTTCACAAACCTCCCCTGGTGAAAGAAGGGATGATAACAGTATGAGCTTGAGGCAGTATAGTTCATGTTCCTACACTACAGTGCTGGCAGACTCACAATTTCAGTCTGAGTGTTGCTTGCAATAATGATTTAGATTTATCTCCTTCAATGGTTTATTCTGATGGAGAACCAGTTTCTGGAGCCTTTTCTCTCCCAACATAATAAACACCTTTATTCTCATAGGGATAGGGGCTCCATCAGACAGTCTATTCTCCAATCTTTCCCTCAAAAGTGTGACTTATTGGACTGAGAGGAACTAGTTGACAGTTATTAAAGAGATGTCATGGGTTAGATTCGAACCTAGGTCTTGAACTATTACCTTAACTACTTTAGATTGGCTCTTTCATTCTCTCTCTTTTCACTTTACTGATTTAAATCTCTTCAGATTTGCTTCACATGCATATATTATTAGAAAAAAGTGATATCAAAATAACAAGAAATCCCAGCTTTAGTGTGAAACTTTGGGAGAGGCAATGTTTGTGATGGGAAGTTGGGATTTCTTTAAGTATTAGTTCATAGTACATTAATCCTTATAAAGCAGCAATTCTATGAATCATCACTTTAGATAGGTCCAATTGAACTTACTTGATCTTATTTCAAAGCTAACATGTTTATGATGACAACTGTCCATTGCTATTAATAAACTGACAGTTCTTTACAGTATTAAATGAGTGGGCAAGAAGAATTTTAAATGTATTGGAATAAGTTGTTTAGATAACATTCTAATCAATTAGATGAAATAATGCCAAACTGAAACTAAAAATACATCCTGTGCCTCATAACTTCAAGAAGGTAGCTATAAACAGCATATATATATACAAAATTTTATCTCAGTTGCACTGAACTACCTAATTATTTCTGTGAGTCACTATATCATATTTGGTGTGCTTTCATCAAAAGCATCTAATTCAGGTAGTCGTCATTTAGCAACTGCAATTGGGATTGGCAACTCGATCAGTGAAGTAGTTGCTAAATGGAACCATAACTGTGCTTATGATCTTACTTCAACTTTCCTTAGCTTTACAGATCTGTGAAGGTCATAATTGCAAGAATTGGTCACAAGTTACTTTTTCATCACTGTCATAACTGTGAACAGTCTCTAAACAAGGCAGTCACTAAATGAGGATTACCTATATTACCAAACTCTTAGGTATCAGTGGATACAAGTGGATTAATTTGGAAAGTCAAATCTATTTAATATAAGAATTCTGAGGTCCTCTGTGTAAGATTTTTCCCCACTGGAATGAAACAATACAGGTGTATTATTCTTTCTATCTACTATGCTTTGGGGGGAAAATAATCCAGTCATAAAACTAAACTGTTGAGCCAAAAATGAAACATAACTTCTAAAATTTGCATTTCAGTTTGACCTAAGGGACAAATTATGAAGCACAACAGAAATTAATCAGTTGCTGGTTTAAAGAAGTTATACGTATATTTCCACCAAATCAACCCCTTTGCATTAGCAACCTATTAGCATTCCTGAAGATTTTGTTTCCAAGGAGTGCAAGCTATAAAGTGTCAGTAGTTTGGTTATACATTTTGCACAGAGAAGTATAAACTTTACAACATAACAAAGAAAGCAGAAAATGCAAATATATACTGGGATACTTGCCTGAACTCAGTTCAACTGCCTTTTTGTAACTGCAGCATCTCCAATACAAAGAAAGTGAAGAGATGTGAGCCCTGTCCAGGTGTTCATCTGAACACCTTTAGAGTTGAAACTGGAGAGATAATGGCTCTCTGGCCTCAACACACCCCATGGACAGTCCTGCCACCTAGCCTGGAAGCCCTTCTGAAGGTGCTGTGGGAGAAGATTACTCTCAGGCTTCTTCTGCAGCCCTCACTGGAGAATGAAGCTCTCGGCCTCATTTCAGCTACCTGAAATTCTTATTTCTCCCATACAAATGTTTCCCAGATAAATCTTTCATGCAGCAGTTGCTCTCTTCAGTTTCAGCAAAGGAACCATGCCAGGTCAGAATGCTGCATATTATATGCAGTGCATGAGAACAAATTCCCTTTGCCTGGTGTGAACACTGATAGCATCTGTAACAAGATGCAACCTTTTACAGATGACGATCTGATTTGGGATTTTGAGAAGTATACACTCTTCAAAATTACTGGTTGGGATATTTTTTTTACTTTTGTCATTTTCTGGGTTGGTGGGCCAGTTCTAAATAAAACAATGGAATAAAACCACCCATCATTTCTATTGTCCAAGAAATGTTATGGAATCTGAAAGAATTCTCAGGAATGAAGATGCCATTGGCATCTGGTATAGTGTTTTACAGCTTTTTTGCTTCCAATTTTTAATGAAAACATTCTTTTAAAAAATGTCAAATAGAATACGAAGCTTGGCAGGCATAAAAGTTGATGTCAGTGAGCACATTGGCACGCCAGGATCCCACACTGGATATCAGAACCTATATATACAAAAAACTGGAGGAAGTTGTAATACAATTTGCCATTCTTTTTTCTCCTAACTGAAGTTAAGTTTCCCAGTTGGATGACAGTGGGACAATTAACACACTTTTGCACTAAGCAAATTAGTCATAGTAACATTTCAATTTCTCTGATTCCACAGTGAGAGGCATGTCCTGGGAGTAAATTGTATATACTTTTAGAGACAGATTTACCTCAGCAGGCTAAATGTGGTTTCATGCCACATGAAATCATTTGCTGGAAATGCCACAATGTTGATTTTTTTACACATGTTTATGCCATAATGTTGATTTTTTAAAACATGTTTTACCTAACACAATATATGAAATCAGTTGTTACAATTTGTAAATTATGGTTTATGACTTAATGTTATGTGTGAACCCAGCAAATGATTTAAAGCAGTGTTTTTCAAACTTGGCAACTCTAAGATGTATGGACCTCAACTCCCAGTTCTGGGAGTTGAAGTCCACACATCTTAAAATTGCCAAGTTTGAAAAACACTGATTTAAAGAAACCATATTTTAATTTAATATGTGAACACAATACATTATGTATATTAAAAGTGCTAGGGCAACAGATCATAGTTAGCATTAACTACGTTAAAGCATTGTGGCTGCTTGTATTGTAAGCAATAGGACTGATCTCCAGAAACATTCCCAATGTTAAATGTTCAAATAATTCAAAATGTTTATATACAACATAAACACATCAGAACAAACTCCACTGATACCAATAGTTTTATTTATTTGTTACATTTATACCCACTTTTCCAGTCCTCTTTATTAACTCCTTACACTTATACTCGGGAATATATATAGCTGAATAGATAATTAATCTTAAGGTTAAAGATTAATCCAAAACTGTACCACAAAGAGTTAAATATAGTTGCACTGAATCAACCACAAAATGTTCAAAGTCCTCCTTGAGGGGCAATCTTATAACATTTGAACCAGAGGTGCAGTACTTCAGCTGAGAAAACATGAACTAAAAATCTGTACTACTGCTTTCTATAGCAAATAGTGTGAATTTCAAAATACTTGCAGGTCCCATCATAGTGCCACTCAAGCAAAGGGACTGAAAAAATCACTGTCTTTGATGTCATTTTTATATCAAAACTAATTAAACAGTTACATTCCCATGAATAGCCTGTTGAATTAGACAGGTTTAGATATTAATGCAGAAAATAAAAAAAACAAAGTCTAAAATCCAGAAATTCCATTCTGTGTTATGTGTTTTTATTTTCTACTAGTATTTAGAATCTTAATTCATTTTGAAGGATTTCCTAACATCACATAACAAAGTGCCTGAAATAGGCATTTTGTTATAATGTGACGTTGGAATCATCTGGTACAATTAAAGAAGTTATCCTATTATTTTATAGTCTGTGGAGTCCTTGGGGTTCTCTGAGCTTGGTTGTCTTTTTATATTTTATAGTATGGCATAAAATCCTACAGTCAGACAATAATTTCCAGAATCTCTATAGCACTGTACTATCTCCCAAAATATATGTCAGGCATCATGACTGTGACAGAAGATAACACAATAATGCCAGTTTTGCGCATTAAAAATAAATATTAAGCCTACAAAATTATGACCATTTAATATATATCCACCAACATTTATTGTCCATTCCTGCTATGTATCTGACACTATATAGACAATGTTTGGTGTATATGGAGCTAGTCTGGTGTAGTGGTTAAGTCATCAGGCTACAAACCAGGAGATTGTGAGTCCTAGTCCTGCCTTAGGCACAAAGCCAGCTGGGAGACCTTGGGCCAGTCCCTCTCTCTCAGCCCTGGGAAGGAGGCAATGGCAAACCACTTCTGAAAAACCTTGGCAAAAACACTGCAGGGATTAGTCCAGGAAATTGCCAGGAGTCAACACTGACTCAAAGGCACAACAATAACAACAACAAAAGGACAATGAAATCATCCCAAAAGGAAGGAAAGGATTAATCTGGATTCCTTAATATCACCTTCATGTGAATCAAGCAAGTATTGAACACCATCCTTACATATTAGCTGACATCACTATGAGTCTTAAATAGCTCTTATTGACTATCCCATATATTTTCAAAAGCTGCTTTCAATATATCTAACAAATATATTGCCATGACTTATAGAAAAAAGGTGTTATTAAAATAGCTAAGCAAACTGAACAATGTGTTTTTAAAATAATCTCCCTCTACTACACAATATTAAGCATTGTTGTGCATCCTGTTTTTACTGCTATGTATTGGGAGCAATTGCATTGTTTATATCAGCAATGTATATGTACGTTTAAGATATCTATTAACTTGTACATACCACCATTATAAATGTAATGGTATCAAGAGGGGGAATATATAGCTACATATTATAACATATAATGGAACAGCAGAGTGTTAATGTGTAACTGTATACAATGTAGTTGCGTGAATAGATATGTATGAAAAATGGAGCACATGAATCCCCCTCAAAGCAGGCCATAGAGGGTGAAATATTTGTTCTGGAAGATTTCAGCCTACACAGCATGTAGAGAAAGTTCATTTCAAAGACACCACAAGATGATCCCAAAATAACAGACAGCTCAGATGTGAACTTGATGAGATGCTAGATCCAGCATCTCATCTAGATGGCACAAAGGGAGAAAAGTTATCAGGTAGTGTGAGAAAAATGCCAAGGTGAAACTTGCCAAACCTTTATGGAGTAGTCAAGCTCTATGAGAAATTATAAAAGTGTACAAGAACTGTAGTACTTTGGAAACATCACAGAAAAAGAGGTACCATGCCTGGAAGGTATGGAGTATGTATGCACGGGTGAATGAAGAGGTGAGGGAGTAGGGCTTTTACTTCAGAAACTAAGCAATAAATTTTGTAAATCTGCAGTTGCTTCTTAGTGGCCTGACTCTCTGGATAACAACAAATAGCACAGGAGGTATCATAAAGAGGTTCTTTATGGCTGTCAATGTGATACATGCTTAACAGTAAAATAATAATTGCTTAGAAATTGCTTAATCTCATCTGTGAAAATTCCTAACTAATTAACCTAATCTGCACTTGCAAGCCTACCTGAAAATATTTTCCTTCTGAGGACCAGGAGGCATTCATCGTAAAATATGCCTCCAATTTAAATACAGAAAAAATCAGGTATTAAACTTTAATATGTCCCAGAAATCCATTAAAAATAATATTGCTTTTTCCCCTTATACTGTAAAACTTTCAAAAAATGACAACAATAATACTGTAATAACAACTCAAGAGGATGTGTAGATCAGTCTAAATCCAATCAGCTTAATTTTGCATGTACTGTCTCAAAAATGAGTTGGATGAAATTTGCATTGTTTATATTTTTCCATTGTTCATTCCAATTTCTACTGTTTCAGAAAGCTAGCAAATTGCAAACACTAAAAAACTGTACTTTACATGCTGTAAAGATTTGTTGAAACGTGTGTGCTGTTAGGCCATTGTGGGACAGCTGCACTTCACCTTAATGACACACTTTGTGCTGGAGAGACAACATATTTTGCCTCAGTAAGGTGCTTCATGATGCTTCCAAGGCATCCAGCATGTTCCATAGTATGATTTTCCAGTATGAGATACTCAAAACACTGGAACAGTTTCTGCACATGTACAGAATCCCCTTCCAGCTACTAAACATGCAGAGAAGGCCTCAGTAGCATTGTGAAATGAAGCAGTTGCAGCTGTGCTCTTAGATTTAGAAGTAACAATCAATCTTTCCACAGTGAGTGTTGCAATTTTGCAGCTATTCCAAATGTAGTTTATGTTATGTGCAGTGTTTCAACTTTAAAGAGGAAAAAGGTAGGCACCAATCTAGCACTCAGTCAGCAACTCCTTAAACCAGGTGTATCTTTTCCTAGGATCATGATGCAGCTGGGAAAACCAGCCATGCAATCTTAGCAAAAGACTCAGCTGCTTCAAGGGATTGTAGAAAAGTTTATGCTAAGCCCTTGCACACTCCAAAGTATCTTTCCCCTATGGCTGAAAGAGCATCACTTCAATTGTAGCAGTATATTGGGGTCAGGAAACTCTACACTTTATGCTGCATGGTCATTAAGCACTAATTTCCAACTGGTTGATTTTGTGAAATGAAAGCTGAATTACGTTGAACAATATAATTTTAAGGCAAAGGGATGGTGATAGTACTATTATCGTTAAATATCATATTAAGTATGGTTTATTCTTGGTTTATAATTCTCATTCCTGATGCCCACGTGGGGTATTTTATTTCTAAAATAAAGAGAGCTCCCCATCTCTGAATTAACTACATAGGAGTATGGTTGTGTCTTTGAAGGCTTCTTCCTTAATAGAGAGAGCCAGTTTGGTGTAGTGGTTAAAGTACCCTGATTGCTCATTGGAAGGATTGATAATGAAGCTCAAGCTCAGGTACTTTGGTCACCTAATCCGAAGAGAGGACTCTTTGGAAAAGACCCTGATGCTGGGAAAGATTGAGGGCAAAAGGAGAAGAGGACGGCAAATGATGAGATGGTTAGATAGCATCACTGAAGCAATGAGCATGAAACTGAGCAAACTCAGGGAGGCAGTGAAAGACAGGAAGGCCTGGCACGATCTGGTTCATGGGGTCACGAAGAGTCGGACACGACTTAACGACTGAACAACAACAACAATAAGACACAGGAGACTGTAAGTTCTAGTCCTGCCTTGGGCACAAAGCCAGCTGGGTGATCTTGTGCCAGTCACTCTCTCTCAGCCCTAGGAAGGAGGCAATGGCAAACCACTTCTGGGAAAAAAAAACCTTGCCAAGAAAACCGCAGGGACTATTCAGGCAGCCGCCAGGAGTCAACACAGATTTGAAAGCACAAAACATCCAACACACAACCTTTCACTCAAACAACCAATCACTCCTTTATCAGTATATGGATCAATAATTCATTCCAGGTATCAATATTTTTACTCATTTCAACAAACCTATAAATGTTTTCCCTGAACAGGAACCAGCTAAATGCAATGACAAGATATGTTTTCCTAAAACAACAATTTTCCCATTTCCCCCATTTTTTTGTATGGTTCATTTCCCAAGATCTCCCTGCTTGGCTTCTTCAGACTTGTTCATCTGAATAAAAACACTCTGGCTTTGGAAGCTCCAAACCAAGTTGCTTATGAAAAGAAAATCTCTGGAGTCTCTGAAGGCTACTTCAAACAAAAAATCCATCCACTATTAATATTTAAACAATGGTATGTGTTACCAATTATTATTGTTATTATGGTTGATTGCACAATCAGCCAGATGTTTAGACTGGATTTGGCATTTTCATCCACCTATCAAGTCCTTCCCAAGGACTTGGGATGCACAGATGTATTATTATTATTGTTGTTGTTATTATTATTATTTGGCATTTTCCCATACAGCTTCAGATCGTCCACGTAAAGGAGGTGGGATATCCTGGCAGATGTTTTTGATGTTTGATAGCCATGTCCTGACTTCTTCAGTATTGTTGACAGAGGAATCAATCCAATGACAAACAGTAGCGGTGATAGCGAGTCTCCTTGAAAGATTCCTCTCTTGATGTTAACCTCTTCCAGTCTATCACCATTGACCAGCAACTGTATCTTCCACTGTACCATTGATTTTTGCACAAAGCTTCTGATGTTTCGAGGCACTTGATTATCCAGTCATGTGGGAGGGAGTCGAATGCCTTCCTGTAATCACTCAAAGCTACATTCAAGTTGGTCTTCCTTCTCTTGCAGTTTTCTAAAATTGTCTTGTCAATTAGGAGCTGATCTTTTGTCCCTCTGCTCTTTGGGGTTTCCTTTCTGCTCAGATGGAAAGAGCTTGTTTTCAGCTAGGTGCTGTTGGACTGCATCAGCTACCACACCAGTTAGCCCTTTGAAAGTTGTTGGCAAGCAGGTAATTGGCATGTGGTTGCTTGGTGCTGCCCCTTTTGCTGGATCTTTCATTATCAGGTAGGTTTTGCCAGATGTTAACCAATCTTCAATTTCACC
The DNA here is from genome assembly GCF_059951505.1 of Python bivittatus. NCBI lineage: Eukaryota > Metazoa > Chordata > Lepidosauria > Squamata > Pythonidae > Python > Python bivittatus. The sequence goes on along the minus strand of NW_028277112.1, from coordinate 61,741,381 downwards.
TCCTTGCAGTATGTTGTTAAACTGCTTGGCAATGAGAGGGGGCAGAACAGTCAGATGTTTCAACCAAAAACCATGCAGTTCATCTTCACCTGGTGCTGACCAATTCTTGATCTTCCTTGTCCTTTTCTCCACTATTTCTGCTGCAATTACAAGTTTTTTCATTTCAGCTTCTTTTTTATTCTTATCTACCTCCTTTATCCAAGTTGCATTCTTGTTGTATTTCTTTGGGTTGTCCCATAGCCACCCCCAGAACTGCACTGTTTCTTCTTTGTCAGGTATTGACTGGTTCATTGCAGTCTCTCCTTTGATGGATTGGTAGAAACATTTCTATTCAACTGAAATTGGAGATTCTGCCTGTAATGTGCAATTCGAGCTTTGTATCTGCTGATCTTTTTGGCTATGGCTGTTATTTGCTGCTTTATTATTTCCAGTGCTTCTTTGATCTTGTTTCTAGGTGATATTTCTTGATCAGGTATTCTTTGGTCTTTTTGTTCTTCAGCTTCTTTTCTTTCATCTGTTCTAGATTGCTTGCATCTGATCTTAGCATGCTAATCTTATTTTCCAACCTGAGCTTCCATTTTAGTGGTGCACTGTTTGGTTTTTTTTCTTGTTTGTTGATTTGGCATCCAAGATATTCAGTTATAACTGCAGTCATGCTGTACATCAGTTGGTTTGTTTCTTGCGGTGAGCTGGTGCTTATAGTTGATATTACAGTACTGGCATCTTTTAATACTTGTGCTAGCTGTTTCTTTGTAACAAGCTTCAATGCAGGCAACCTTATTCTGTTCTTTTTGTGCTGTTCTAGATGCTCAGTTATTCTTTGTTTCAATTCCTCTTGGTTTTTTTAGTTAGAGGGCTTTGTTCTTTTATTTATTTTATTTATTTATTTATTAAATTTTTCAACCGCCCATCTTCTTTCTGAGGAGAAGTCTCTATTTTCTGAGCTACTTCTGGCAAGGCTTTGATTTCTTTGCCCTGGGTAGACCCTTGCAGTTCTTCCAATTCTGCTTTTGTGAATACTTTATTTCATGTTATAAATCAGCATTGATCTGCTAGCCTCTGGTCTGTTATTTCTGATTCTGGATGTTGTCCTTTCCAGAACTCATGCATTCTTTTCAGATATCCTCTTCTTGTTGGACTTGATTTGTAACTGCAGATCACTCCTTCTTTGTTTTCAGTCTTCATATATTTGCGACAGGTAAATAACTTTTCTTTCAGGAGTCCTGCAGCTGCTGGCTCTGGTTGCTCAGTCAACAGTCCTGTGTCCTATAGCCCACTTGTCATCAGATGTCCAGGAACTAGAAAACCTAGCATGGTCCTTGTTGACCCAGGTGACGACCAATCTGGTATAAGTTTCTGTAAATTATGTCTCCCCATATTGTTTATAAGAGAGACACTCTCTGTCTGGCTCCTCTGATGAGGCCTGTCCAATATGGTTGAGCCTCTGGCATAGGTCTCATCCTCCTTGGAGCATGCAAGCCCCACAACCACATCAAGGTAGTGCCTCGATGATGATGATGATGATGGCCACTGGGTGGTCCTCCAAACTGTTTTTCTTCTCCAGATAAAACGTAGCAACCATCCAAGTTATAATTCTTTCATTATTCTTACAGTACCAATGTTTGAAACAATGACTTGTAGTAACAGTAGTGTATCTTACCATACTGTTTCAGAATTATTGCTTTATTGAAGAAGAAATGGAGAAATTTAAGAAAATAGCATTGCAAAACCATTTATAGCAAAATAGCTCCATCTTTGTGTCCTTTACAGTTTAATTCTCTGTGAAATTGGAATACCTAGAATTATTACTCTAGCAAAGTTCCAAAAAATAACAAGGATTCATCTATTGCAAATGAAAGATTTTAAGGTGAAGGGGTTAGATACTTATTTTCCATTGTATTCTGCGCCATGCACAGAAATGTCTATTAACCTGAAAGAGCAGAACTGTCCCTTATATTTCCCATAAATTAGCATGGTCCAAAAGGCAGAGCAGTAAAGAGAAAACATGCCAGATAAGAACAGCAATAACCCAGTTTAGCATATTCCTAAAGTATCCTGTATAGCAGTATAATTCAGTGGGATTCATGGGCTGATCTATAAAAAAATACTGCTGTTGGAAATCAATTATTTATTGCTCCATTTCCTCTGGTTTCTAATCTAGTATGGCACTTCATTGTAATCTTTGCTCTTATTAATATACTCATCTGCCAATATACTTCAGAAGAAAATCCATGTTTAGGTGCTTCCTGTAACAACACTGTATATATGCATTAGAAACTCAAGGAAACACCAAAAGATGGAATAACATGTATTATTGTAACATAAAATAATTTTAAAAGGAGTTCATATGTCTCCAGTCTAATTCATACATCTTATGGGCCTCTTTCTTTTGTAATACCTAATAATAATTGTATCCAGATCTGTCAACTAGAGGTTTTCCAACACAATATAACTTTTTAGCCAGTAAGAAGTTTGGTATAGCAGCTAAGGTGCTTGGCTAAAGACTGGGAGACCATGAGTTCCAGTCTTCCCTTAGGCATGAAAGCTGGCTGGATGACCTCAGGCCAGCCAATCTCTCTCAGCCCAGCCCACTCCACAGGGGCTTTGTTGTGGGGAAAACAGGAGGTGAAAGCAATAGGTATGTACACTGCTTTGAGTTGACCAAAAATAACGGTGGGATGGATGGATGGATACATGGACAAATAAATAAGTCTTTGTTCAGTCTGAATTGCTATACTCTGTTACAGCCTGTGTATGTGAAAAACAGTCTGGTGCAGCATAAAACACAACTCACAAACTTTGCTTTGCTTTGTTCAATACGTCCTGTCAGACTAGTATTGATAACCCATAATTCCATATCAGGTGTACTCAAGGAACTCTTTTAGAATTACAGAAGGAACAGTGCTCCATTAGTGGAAGGTAATGTAATGGCATGTGGGAAAGACCTTGGGAGACTGGGCCCAGAGACACTGCTTAGGGAATGGTCAGATAAGAGACAGCATAGCCTGCAGCTGGATAATGGGTGGCGCAAATTGCTCAGAAGAGACCCTCCCTAATTGTAAAGGAGCTGTAAAGGAGGCAGGAGGAGAGCTGTACTTTCAGATTTGCAAGACTGTCACTGGAGCCTTATAATAAAGTAGAATTAGCTCATCTGGTCATGTTTTCTCTCTGGTCTACCTAGTAAGGCTGACATCAATCTTCCAAGTCTGAAAGTACAATTCTCCCCCTGCTTCCTTTATAGCCCAAGTAATTAGGGAGGGTCTCTTCCGAGCATCTTGCCCTGCCCATTATCCAGCTGTGGGCTATGCTGTCTCTTATCTGACCATTCCCTAGGCGGCGTTTCTGGGCCCATTCTCCCAAGGTCTTTCCCACATATCATTACAGGTAAGGTCACTAATAACCACTAGCCATGAGAGTAAGGTTATAGATGATCAGTATTAGAAGCACTATGCCTGCAGCAACCAGCTATTGAGGAACATGAGTTGTGCTTATGGACTTCCCACAGGGATTTAGTTGACTGTTGGGGAACAGAGTACAGAACTTGATAGACCTTTGGGCTAAGCCAAGAGCATTCTTTTTTTCTTATTCCCTGGAGTATATTCTGTACTTCCTCTGCATTTATTCTTATTCCTTGCACTATTTTGCATTGAATATTATTATTTCAAGCTAGAGCACTTCTGTATGGCAATATCGCCTTTGGTTATTAAGTGATTGTAAGAACAGAGCAATTCCACAGTTTCCCTCATTAAAAGATAAACCCTGTTCCTGTGATATTTGCAGAAAACAGATGAAATCAAAATGGCAATAGACATGCAGTGATGTTATCATGTAAATGTCACAATTATGTATGTGAATCCCAACATATGAGGCAAATACATGAGTTACAGCAGTTGCATGACATCATCATGCATGTTTTATCATTTGCCCCCGCCTTTCCCCTGGCAGACATCCATGCCCTGCTCATTGCACATGACACTTGGCAATGCAGACATCAGTTGTGCAATCTCAACAGGAATCATACTGAATTGCCAACTCAGTTCTCTACTGAAGCTACAGTTTCATACAGTGATGCCATCTGGCTTTAAGGCAGCTGCCTTAATATACCATAAAGGAGCATTCTAAGGTAGAATGGGCATTCACTTTGCAACAGGAATTGCAACTTGGAGCAACAATGAACATATACTATTCACTGTATATAAGAAAACTAGAGAACTGGTATAAGCATCGAAACGCAGTTCTGTACAATGCATGTTGCTTTACTTATTCATACCAAGCCTGCAAAATCTTTGACCCAGCATACTAAAAAAGTCCATCAGCCATCTCTTGGGCTTTTGATATGGTACCTTCTTGGAGCCTCAATAGACAATTTGTTTGTGCTATATACTTGAGATTACAGGGAAAAAAATAAAATACCTGGCAGATCCTAAAAGATACAGCTGTAATGATGCATTCAGCTCATGAGATTAAAGCTGTACAGACTTCATTTACCTGCAGCATTAGAGCTGGTATCGCTTTGACTTTTTTAAATTGGACTAACCTAGTTTTTAGAAAGCTGTAGATGGGCATTAACGTCTTAACCTCAAATCAGTCTCAGTCCCAAACTATACTGAAAAAAGTTTTAGAAATTCTCAAATAGACCTATAATGAAAAAGAATTCCTTTGTTTCATTGGATTTAACATATCCTTGAAATTAGCCATATTAAAATAAAGACAGATTACAACATGTAGGATGAAAAAAAGAGCAGGGATAAAAAACAGCAGTGAGAAACGACAAAGCGTTTAAACTAAAGAAGGCTGCTGTCAAAAAAATAGCGTTAAGAGTTGTAACAACTTTAAAAATGTATGAAATCAATATTTAATGTAGTATTACCAGAAAATACCAAACCATTCTTTAACAATGACAATAACTTTAGGAGAGTAAATCTATTATTCCTTCTATTTTGTACTTAATTTTTAATTTTGTTTTTAAATGTGTACAGCTTCATTCCAGGAAGTAGAGTTCTATAAACTTTTGATTCTAGGCTTTGATTCAAAGGTTAGTCAGTCAATTCCCCTTTTCATATCCAGTCACCAAACCAGTTTGATGAGTAAAATTGAATCAAGTGTCTTCAAACTGGTTGAGGGATTTGATGGAATTTTGTGCTCCTGCGGCCATACATTTTAGTGCGCTGGCAATGCAACTGGAGGAATTGAAATGACAATCTGATTCGCACTATTTGAATTGAGTTTTGAATGATTTTAACAGGTTACCATTACTGTATTTCTAATCTTCAGTTCAGTATACTGCTATTTCTGCTCATAACAGTCTTGCATAGCTTTTGAACCATAAATTAAACTTCAGCTTACTGACCACATATGGCAGTAAAATACACCTAGATATACACCTAGAAGTTGTGGAATAGTGATTTAAGCAAAACACTTATACTTTAATGCAGCCACAAATGTGTGGCTACTTGTTTTATATAGAGAGTTTCTTTTCTTTTACTGTTTTATGATGTTCTCATTGATTCACAGAATGTACATATAACATTCAGAGACTGAAATAGCTCTTTTTATGCAGTTGATTCTTTACAGGTATAATGTAAGATTGTGGGGTCATGTTCATTATTGTTTCTGCATTTTAGTAATAGTTACAAATTTTAGAAACCTATTTGATCAAGAAATCCTTGAAATTTTACTGGCTAGTGAAAAGATAGTTATTACTGGATAGTTAGCTTTTAAAGTGTTAGAATATTCTTTGCTGTTTAAAGAATATTCTAACACTTTAAAGACTAACTATTCGGTTGTAAATCCAATTAGGTTTAGTTTCAATAATTTTATTAAGAATTTTATTAAAATAAAATACAAAAACCTAATACAAAAATACATTGAGAATAAAATATTTTAAAAGTGCAGAAAAATATCCCCCCAAAAAAGAAAAAAGGAAAGAATAAGAATAAGAAAAAGAAAAAGAAAAAGAAAAAGAAAAAGAAAAAGAAAAAGAAACTTTCCCCTTCATCCCCAGTAAGTATATTCAACATTAACAACTTGTCACTGTCTCTTAATCAAATACATCTTCATTCCATACTTTACCCCATTTTCTATAAACCCATCTCTAAATCTTCAGCTCTCCTTATTAATCAGCAACGGTCCAGTAAAAGTTAACAGAAATGCCTAACAACATAAGTATATAGTCCCCCTTTTATTAAATCAAAACTTCCCTAATCCCTCTCTTTAATAATCAGAATCTCAAAAAATTAAAAACTATTAAACACTACCAAAAATAGTAACCCCCTTTTTATGTATCAAAAAAATAGTAACATAGATATTGCAAACTAGTCCATTACAGTCAGTTCAACATTTCCAAAAAGAACTATCCAGTCAAAAATAACAATTAAGCATCACCAGAGATAGCCACTCAACTAAATGAATTCTGTATTTTTTTTCTTCTTCCTCCCAACAATCCTTAAGTCCCATAAAATTCTAACTTCTGCTTTCTTCTAGTATCTTTGTCTCTTCTCTCAGAATTGTCATCTTTATCCAAGTCCATTTGTAATTTCCATGTAGTAACTCCAGTAGGTCTCTTATATTCCAATTTTAAAAGGTAATCCACATTGCTCTTTTGATACATTATTTGTATGTCTTTTTAAATTTTTAAATGATCACCCAATTCCATTCATAAATCCAATGTTTCCATCTCTTTCTTGTAGGTTATAACTTTTAAGTCCACCTTAAAGTCCATTTCTGGTATCTTCAAAGAGACTTGTTCCTGTTCAATAACAACTTTTGGTTGTAGTATAGAGTTAAATAACTCAAGCACTTCTTGAACCAACATATCAAACTCTTTCTTTAAAGTAGCCATCTGGTGCTCTCTAGTGATCAACCTTCAAAGTCTTGTTATCAGCTTGGAGTGTAAGCAAGAAAAACTATTCCCATGCAAGAGGATCTTTCTAATTAACTTCAAAGTCTTTCTTTAAATCAATTTTATCTGGGGGAGTGGTCCAAGATGGTGTCAGGGTAGCAGCTGCTGTGAAGAGCTCTCTCCTGGTTTATTCTACTTCCTGGGGGTATCAGCATAATTTTAATGATAAACAAGGATGCGGAAACATAAAGTAGAAATGAAAAGGACCTTGAGAAAAAAGATCAAAATGAAGCACTCACAGGACACTCATCTAAGAAAACATCACAAGCAAGGCAAGGCAGAGATGACCACCAGACAGTCAAAGATAAGTGATTTATTACAGCCTAAGGGTGCTAAACGTAAGTCCTATCTTCCTTCATCTTTGACTCCTGTATCCCCTGATAATAACCTCTACTCTTCATTAGATTGGGATGTGGAAGAGTGCTCTAATTCCGAAAACGAGGCAGTCAAAAGTGATAGAGGGGAGGATGCTGTCCATACTAGAACAAACTTTAACGGTGATTTTGATTTGGCTGCTAAGAACTGCCTCCTAACAGCACAAACAGTAATTGCAATATTTGACCACCTACTAGATGCTAACAAAAAAATAGATGAACTAAAAAGTTTAATGGAAAACCTTATCTCTAAACTGGTTAAGGAATTGGATAACAACCCATGAATACCTTAAAGTTTATCCCTGACATGCAATCTAGGCAGCTGCAGAAGGAGCAGAGAAACTCTGGCAAAGATGAGGCAAAGAACAGACTGGTTCTGCAGACGCATAAAATCTTGTTGCAGGTTACTGACATGCCCCTGAACAGAGATAGGTGGCACAACAGAGGAGCAATATTAAAGTTTCTTGCTCAATTAATCCATTGCAGTGTATATTCAAATGAGCTTATGGAAATTTCTTGGCTGCCTAGTAGATATAGAGTAAAAAGAATACTTCTAACTTTTGTGCAACCCACTTTACCAGCAATGCTCTTCAAGCTCAAGAAGCAGCTATGGCAATATCATATCTTCTCGGTACGTGTGTTCCATAATAACTGTATTCAGCCTCTGTTAAACACTGGGAGGAGAACAAAGTATGAGAGGGAGGCAAGCATAAGCCTTGGAGTCACTAATTATAGCGGGCCCTTATCTGCAGAGAGAAAAACTCTTCCTCCACCAAGGCCAGAACATGACACACAAAGGGAAGAATCAACCTCAAAAACTCAGGTGCTGGATAATCTAATGAAAGATGAGGAAGAGATGATCCAATTGTTTGCCACCCTCATGTCTGAGGAACAGCAATCGATTTTGAATAAACTGGAAATAGTTAAAGCAATGCTCCTATCGGCCACTGAGGCAACTGAGACCCTAGGCGCCTTATTCCCCACTAGCTGCACCTCTGTAGAAATGCTGTTAAGCCCTAGCCCCGAGAGTATAAAACTTCCAACAAAGAAAAAAAGAAGGCGTAACAGCTCGGGGCAGGGTTGTAAAACAGAAAAGGCTAACCAACCGGTCAATGTAATACAACACCTAAATAACCATTCTGGGAACGGACCCTCAGGGGGTGATTTAAAACCGCTGCCGCCCAAGAGGCACCCTAGAAACACTCCTGCAAGTGCACCATAATATGGACTCTAATATTGACTTTATCCAGCAAGAAGACACTCCACTTGCTGTTGATCATCCATCATTGCGTGCGACCAATACTAGTAGGAGCTTAGAGTCAGAGCAGCCCATGGACACTGACTACCAGCCTGTCTCTGGCGATATACACAACCAACAAATAGGAGACGTAAGGGCAAGTCAGTCTACTGCCAATAACAGCAGCTGCTGAATTTACAGATGTGGAGGCATCAGAGTCAAACCAGAGCTCCTTGAAAGCTGACAGCCATGATAGCGGAATGCAGCATCTACAACCGAGGGAAAAGAAAGTTGAACCGCGTAACAACTGTATATTCCAGGGAAGTATCGATAACATTACATCGGATGTAGAATCACAATGACTCCCAGAATCCACAGCTTATAACCAGTTAGCCCATATAATTCATCCTGGACCAGAAGGAGTAACATCTGCCACGATTCGGATCTTTGCGGATCAGACCAAAACAAACAGTTTAAAAATTCTATCTTGGAATATAGCGGGCTGGTATCGTAAGAGAGAGCTTAGTCCCTCCAGTCCCCTATATGGCAAAGATATATTGATGTTGCAGGAAACTTGGACAGCCGATGATCTTCTACTTGATGGCTATTACTCTTTTCAACTGGGAGCAACCCCGGGAAGAGGCCCAGGAAGACAGAAAGGAGGATTGGGCACCCTTATTTCTACTTCCTTAAGAGCAGAACCTAAGCTTATATCTACATTGGACCAATCGGCCCTGACCATTTTATTAGATTTGGAACTAGTTCCTCTGTTACTTATTAATGTTTACCTGGCCCCAACACAAAGAAGAGATGAGACCAGTGTGGTCTGGACAAAATTGGAACGGTATATAGAGGATCTTCTACTAATGCATTCCAGTGTAATGGTAATACTGGGAGGCGACTTTAATGCCAGGCTGGGTCCAGATGATCTTACATTATACACAAAATTCCACTCATACCCACCAGCACAAGAAAATAACTTAATCTGTACTCACTATGTGTGATTGTTTAAAGACAATAAGCCTAATTATGCAGGCTTATGTCTCGCAAAAATGTTGAACAAATTCAATTTACTGAATTTGTAGTTCCACTCAAGGAGACCATCCTGGTGAATTCACATTCATGGCAGGTACAAAAACAAGTACCATAGACTATTTGTCAGTCAATAGAAATCTATTACCGCTTGTGGAAAATTTTAAAGTTCTGCCCTATTTTGACAGTGACCATATGCCACTTTGTCTAAACCTGAAGTCTCCCAGTCAGGGAACACATCTTGAAACCCAGTGTACCCCTGAAATTACTCTAGCCGGCCAAGCAAGATGCCGGGCCAAATGGACTCTACAACTTGACCAAAAGCTGAAAAAGACGCTTGCAGAAGAGAATATGCAGACTTGCCAAGCAGCTTTTATAACAACCAAGTTCACCCAAGACCCTCTGAACTTATATAAAGCCCTAATACAAAACTTACAGGCTTATGATCGCACATCTCCAGCTAAAAGATCTATAAATGCATCAAAGCCTTGGTTCGACAAAGAATGTGTAGAGGCCAAGAAAGCTCTTACTTCTGCTTACCACCTGTATAAATCGTAGGTAGGAGACAAGGATAAAAGTATGGAGACACTCAAATCTCTGCTCACCCTTAAGAAGCAGTACAAACGATTAGTGGCTGAGAAGAAAAAAAGAGACATAATAGCCACTTGGAAACGTCTGATTGATGCTGCTAAGTTAAGGCACTCATCTCTCTTTTGGCAGATAATCTCTAACCAGATGTATAGAACCCCCACCTTAATAGACTCCTATATATCCCCAGAAGTTTGGGAGCTTCATTTCCAGAGGATGTACAATGATCCATCTAATCAATCACCACTGCAAATGGAGGAAGATCTACCTGATTGGCCCCCAGTAACAGCGCACGAAATTAAGATGCTTATAGGTCAACTCAGAATGGGGAAAGCCCTGGGAGCTGATCTTATAACCCCAGAACTATTAAAGAACAATTTAGAGTGGTGGACCCCAATCTTAGCATCACTCTTTACCTTCATTGACTCCACCGGACTGATACCCGTGGATTGGGGTATGGCAATTATAGTCCCAATCTTCAAGAAGGGTAAAAGAGACGACCCCACAAATTATAGGCCAATAAGCCTACTAAGTATAATCAGCAAACTCTACGAACTGAAGGTCTGGATGGATCAGGGAAACCTGATAGCAGACGAACAGGCCGGGTTTAGAGAGGGTAGAGGCACCATTGAACAATTTGTGATCCTACAGCATTTAATTGAAAAATATTCGTCAAATAAAGTAACAGCACTGTATGCCGTCTTCATAGATTTGAAGGCAGCCTTTGATTCAATATCCAGAGATAGACTGTGGGAGAAGCTGGAAGCAACTTCAATCGACCACAGGCTCCTCCATATGATTCGTGCCCTATATACCAACACAACCCTCAGGATCAGGTGCAACAGACAAGGGGCTCCCTCAAAGCCGATAAGAGTTCAAAAGGGGGTGAGACAGGGGTGTATTTTGGCTCCCCTACTCTTCAATTTTTATATTAATAACCTTGATAAGCCAAAATTCCATCCCCCCAAAGTAGGAGAACACAGAATCGCTACGCTAGTCTATGCTGATGATGCAGTTGTTCTATCTAGAACCCCAATAGGACTTAAAAGAGCTTTGACATCCTTGGTTCACTATTGTGATAGTGAAAAGCTCGAAATAAACTATCAGAAAACCAAGATAATGGTTTGCTCAAAAAGACCAAAAAGTATTTCATGGAACATCCAGGAGCACAAAATAGAGCAAGTGGCTAGTTTTAAGTACTTAGGCATAGTTGTTCATGCTACAGGCTCAAGGACAACACACTGCAAGTACGCTGCAGCCACCGGACAACAATCAGCTAACGCTATTCTAAAATTCTCCAGATCTAAGGGGGGATCCTATGTTCCAGCAGCACTAAAATTATTTTGGGCCAAGTCATTAGCGCAACTCCTTTATGGGACCTTGGTGGGTCCCTCCTCTTCCTGTTTCACGCCACTGGAAAAAGTACAAGCCAAATTTATTAGAGCACTTCTTCAGATGCCTAGATGCGTTCAAATGCTCATCTTCGACTTGAAACTGGTATGATTAGGGTTGCAGCTAGAGTGTGTTTAGCCTCTCTAACCCTTTGGTTAAAGTTTAAATTGCATCCCCAGGGCCTTATACCTTGTATCTTTCAAGATAATTTCCAGTCGTCATGGATTAAGGCCATTAATGCAAATCTTTTAAAATTAGGATATTCTCCAGCTACTCTCCTGGAGATGGATTTTAATCGAGCGAAGCAAGAATTAAAACAAAGAATAAAGGATATTGAGAGACAAGAAGATATTGGAAAGACACCACTCTTCCTGTCCCCTCCATCTAAAAAATACACAGTTTCGGCCGCTAGTTATCTTGACCACCTTGAAATCACCTGCCATTGGAGAGCTTCCTCCTTAGCATGCTGCCATGCCCTCCCCTCTGCTGTTTTAGAGGAAGGTATAAAAAAATTCCACTGGCCACTAGATTATGTCCATGTGACTCAAGGGAGGTTGAATCTATAGAACACGTCCTCCTGCACGGCACCTTTTACGAAGACCCCTGTGCTAAATTTATTACGCCATGGATTGCTAAACATCCTGGATGCACAGATCACGAGCACATGCAATTGCTGCTCATAGATGAATACCCTACAGTAACAGAGCAGGTAGCAAGATTTTGTGCAGCAGCAATGAAGATCTGCCTCATCAAGAGACCAAAACCTAAGAAAGGCTATCCTCTGTAATGGCCTGTATATTATAGTAATTTTTTTATAATTTTGCCTATATATACTTTTACATATAGCATAGTCACAATGCAGATTTTTAAGTTTTATACTTCACATTTAATATACTTTTAATCTGCACATAGTTAGGATAGATAATATAGGCTATATCCTAGACCTCATTTGTTGAGTTGAATAGGTAACAAGTGTATTTTAATATATATGCCTGCTACTACAAGTTGTCAATATTTTAAGTATGACTATGTTTGTTTTATAAATTCATGTCTTTGTACTGGTCTATGACTGTAATAAAGATTGAACTGAACTGAACAATTTTATCCAAACCCTTAGTGTTTAAAAACTTTCCGAAAACAACACTATAATCATCCTTTTGCTGTATATTGCAAAAAATAAAGAACTTACAAAGCTGGAAACACATAGTTGTCTTCCTTTTAAAATGAATTGAAGAGAGACTCACCCGGCGATTACTAAACTTGCGGTTTCGAAGGTTTTTCAATCTTTAAAAACCAGTAAAAGAAAATTAAGCTCCACAGTGATTGAAAAGATGAGGTTTGGTCAGACCTGGAGTCCGTAAAAGGCTGCATTAATGGCTCAGGGCACGATGGAACCCACAACTCCTAGCTGATTGCAAGTGACTGTAAAATCATCAGTTTCTACCATCTACTCACAAAAACCAGCTGTCCAGAGCACACATATGGGTAATCTCAAGATCTCTCTTTGATCCAGAGAGAATTTCGGCAGTCTGGATCCCACATCCAGCTGCCTTTCGGCTGTAATGTCCCCCGCGATTGGCAGAGCAGAGACAATGCAGGACGTTAGTTCGCCACTCCTCACCAGAAGTCCATAAATCCTATTAAGTTTAGACTATGTATATAGTTTAGCCACAGTAGTATTCTAAGATACACACACACACACACACACACACACACAAATTGAAATGTGTGGATATAGTCCACCCAAAGATTCATGAATTGCCAAGTGCTAGCAGAAAACCTGTAATTCATCCTCTGTTCCACCATCTGTACTTGAATGCCTCTTGACCAATGGTGCTATACTTGTCCATCTTCTCCTTCCATTTTCTGTTTATTCTAATCTAGTGATATCCATATGTAAAATCAGGTTTCATGTTTATTGAAGCAGCTTTGCTGAATTAAATTACTGCTGTCAAATAAAAGGTTGAACTTAGAAAAAAAGGAAGTAGATGTGCCAGCAAGATTTGACCTAAAGGACAAATCTTCACACTGATCTTATATTCGTACTGCAAGATCAGTGTGAAGAACAGACCGAATATGTTTATCTATGTGAAAGAAAACCTGGGGAGCTATGGGAAGTGATAAGAAACATTATAAAAACTGAAGAAGAAAGAATATTCTCAACATGTCCGTAAAGAGTCAGGAAAACAGCCTTGACAGAGATATGCAGAAACTGTTACCTAGGCAAAAGGGGCTGAAACATTTTTTAAGAACAATGAGATAACATTTGGAAGTGGCTCAGGCGGATGCCTGCATAATTCACTGAACTATAAAGAGGAGGAGGAGGAGGAGGTACAGCACAATCAGACTTGCAAGATTCACTCTCAATAAAAGTATCCTTAGCCTTCCTGTGGAGATTTCCTGGTCTGGTCTATCCAATAGGCCTGACAATTCAAAAAAGAAAATGTGTTTTTAGAACAAGCTGGAATCAAATAGGAGACTGAAATACTAACAACTGGAGACATACACATAACACTACTTTGTTAGCATAAATAAAAAAGTTTTAGAGGACCCTATTAGACGCACATATCACTACCACACTATCCCTTTTCAGTAAGCAATGTTTTCAAGGTGCAGCAATCAATACTTTTATATAACACTTCTTAGTAACACAGATAAGGAGTAGACAAGACTCCCATTCTTAGCTGTACTTGCATGACACGCAGTGTTCCCAGCCAACAGTAAGAACAGTATCAGTCAGTTTATGTACATTTTGACTATGCCACAAGTGCAACCAAAATTCACTTTTGTCCCAAGTATGCATATGCTACTATTTGCTAATTAAGATTTCTAATCTAGAAACTATCTTGCAAACCAAAACTGAATTATTTTTTAAAACAAATATTTCTGTTGCTATAGGATAAAAAAGTAAAGAAAAATCGACCATAATATGCCAGACAGCATATATGTAAAAAACAGAAATTATTAAAAGGAAAGCATACAAAAATATTGCAATAAGTACATAAAACCAACTCAGTTTTTGAACCATAAATTGAATATTGACCACATGGAATAATATTGATTGATCTTTCCATTACGTTGACTAAGTCACTGAAAACCAGGAAATGAATGTGTGCCCTCAATCCAGAATTTATATCCAGAATTGAGGACTTAAATTATATCTTAAGAAGAAAAAGCCATTGTCAAACCAGCATTCTTAGTAAATTTGCAGCTGATAAATTTACTAAGGCAACAAAGTAAAGGTAGTAGATAATGGTTTCTTGGGCTCCAGAATAGATAAAGATGGACAGTTGCTGGAGAAACAAAGAAGAGATTAATCTTAGGGAGAAAGGCAATGACAGACAAGATAATGAAAGACAAAGATATTTCTATGACAACAAACACCAAAGTAGTTAAAGCTATGGTCTTTCCAGTGGTGAGACACTGAAAGCTGGACACTGAGGAAAAGCAAGATAAAGGAGATAAATGCCTTTGAATTATGGTTCAGAAGATCGTTACTAAGAATATCATGGACTGCAAAAAAAAAAAAAAAATCCAATTATGGACCAAATAAAGACTGACTCCTAGTAACTCACATGGTTTGTGCATGTGATGTGAATGGATGCTGGACTAGAAAAAAAAGAGAAAATTCTAACTTCTGTCTAGCAATACTTTCTATGCCGTACATGATTTTATATACTTCCATATTGTCTCCCCTTACCTGCCTTCACTCAAAGATAAAACAGAGGCTCTAGTTCTCTGTTCCTTTTGACTGAGCTTCCAATTCTGTAATACTGTTTTTGAGCAGTGGAGACTAGAATGTGTATTATAGTTCAAATATAGTTTCACCATAGATTTATATAAAGGTGTTTCTATCCCAGCACTTCTGCTTTCAATTCTCTTTCTAATTATGCCAAGCATATGATGCCACATTTACAGCAGCTATGCACTACACTGGCATTTTCACTGACCCCTCCACCACGGCCGGCCAAGAGGAGAATCACAGACCAACATGTACACTGCTGCTCCCTTGGTTAAGGAGAATAGGACACTATTGTTATTTATCGTACCATAGAAACAGCTAAAACAAATGCATAATTAAGTAATTATTTTTGTTGCTATTGGCTGAGTGTGAATATTACTGTGACCGAAACACCCTCTACAAAATTTAGTGCAGAAAAGATTTATAGGAAAACATTGAGAAAGCATTTTATATTCCTTTCCCTTTCTTCATGACACCATTATCAGTAGGTATCAGTCAGAAAGGGCCATATTTCTTAGACAGGCAAACCTCTACAAAGTGACAGAAAAGTTTTAAAGAAGACAATGCGCAGATACTCCAGATATTAAAAATATGATTTTACTTATATAAATGCATCTCAGGAACATACATATTGTTAAAGGGTTTTTTTTTAATGTAGGAAGATGGTGCTGTATCAGATTTTCTCCTCATAAATATTTGTCCAAGATGAAATAAGAATTATTATTAAGTATTATATTGGGAAGAGTCTAAAAGGAGAAGCTATTTCAGTTATCAGAAATGGAAAGCTCAGTTGCTTCTGAGTTACTTGAGTGTAGTTGATAGATGAGTTAAGTAGTTATTTTACAAGCCGTGATGCAGAAATGTGAATTATGTGAATGCTATGCCATGCTAAACTCACCTCATAATCTTTTGATACTATTATTTTCTGCTTTAATCTGTACTTGATTTATGCAAAAACAGTGAAAGACACTTTTTGCCCTGGAGAATGATTTAAAGATAAAACACTGTGCATCTAAGATCCCAAGAGACTAGACTCAAGGGAAGTTTGATAGTGAGTATGTCTGGAAACTGCTGAGCTAACAGCTTAGTAAAACAAACATACATGAAGAGAATACAGAGCAAATTGCTTGCATGACAGTTGTTGCAAGTATACCATTTTATCCTACAAAATAGTGTGTATTTCAGAAATAATAAACACTTTTCACAGTGTGCCTGAAATATACCTTTCTCAATGTGATGGCCAGTGTTTGGACTTTTTATGTACAATTTTTCCAAGAATAACCATGTTGCATCCTCTTTAGTCTGTATCATGATAGCAAAGGAAGTAGAGATAAAAACAGTGGGAAAAAGCACAAAGCAAAGAGACCGAAAAGGACACAAGAAATGTCCTTGGTCCAAAACATTAATTTTAAAAAAATGATCTTAAATGATAAATTTATTAAATGTGCATCTGGAATAATGTATTAAATAAATGTACACATATATTTACTTGAGATATATGTAATTTTTAAATTTTTATTAAATATAATGATGGTCAATAATGGGCAATATAAAACACAGATGTAATGAACAAATAAAACAGAAGCAATGAAACAAACTTATGAAACTTAGAAAATTGTGGCTTAAAAAGAGAAAAATGACCCTACCCCCAAATTAAAACATTTTGTTTTTTTATGAAAATCACAAAAACCTAGCAACTCAATAATGATGGTAGAAAACAAAAGTTTAAGCCATTAAGAGCCAACAAATATGGGCTCTCACCTCCGAAGGGATCATTCTTGTCACCATGCAGATTAAGGCATTTGAGACACAGCATAGGACCCAGAAGAATGCCAGTAGAGGCAAATACGTATAGCTCAGGGTTGAACTGTGGAGTCCTTGGGGTTCTCTGAGTTTGGTTGTTTTCTTGCAAACGCTTCATTACCCGGCTAGGTAACATCTTCAGTGCTAGAATGGGATGGGGTTTGCTCTCTGTTTATATACAGTGGCATGCCCTGCCAGTGTTGGTGTTGGTGGGGGTTTTGTTTTATTTTTTTCCCCCTCTGGTAGTTCCTTGATTAGGGTATTGTTCACTGCTTGTTTGTGTGCCTGTGTACCCTAATCAGGGAACTACCAGAGGAACAAAACAAAACCCCCACCCCCACCAGCACTGGCAAGGCAGGCCACAGTATATAAACAGAGAGCAAACCCCATCCCATTCTAGCACTGAAGATGTTACCTAGCCGGGTAATGAAACGTTTGCAAGAAAAGAACCAAGCTCAGAGAACCCCAAGGACTCCAGAAGAATGCTCATAGAAACCTAGATTGAACAATGTTTAAGGGTTTTAGATCACTGTAGGCACACACCTGAGCATTGTACAGCATTTGAAGAACTGCTTTGGCACTACTGATAGTTTTGACAGTGATGGATCCAATTTGTTCCCTCTAGTTTATGGAAGCTTGAAAAATTATGCCAAGCTATTTAAAAACTGGAACGTATTCAATTTTATTATTTCAAATTTGCCATTGACAGTTATGGTGACTAGGCCTTCCTGAGAAGATGATAATTTGGGTTTTGGATTGATTGCCTGTAAGCCCTTTGTCTTTACAATATTCGCTAAAGGCCCATCTGGGTAAGTGAAAGAATTGCTGCATCATCAGCATGCAGTAACACTGCCAAATGCCTGTTACTAAGTTTAGGAGGGTGGAATTCCGTTTTGATTAGAGCAGCTATCACTGAGCTCACATAAATATTGAACAACAGGGGAACTAGAGCACAACCGTCATTCATATCTCAACAGATAAGAATACGTGCAATAAGGTGGCCCACTTTATCCCAAATGACTTGGGTGACTGTATTTTCATATAGCATCTTAATTAGGGAAATTAACCACTTGTCAATGGATGGGAGGGACAATTTTCACTAGAGTCTAGCCTTTGGAATAGAACTGAATGCCTATTTTAAATCAATAAAGGCCATACAAGAAAGGGTGGTGTTGCCCACATGTATATTTTTCTATTAGAAACTGTAAGATGGCACCATGGTCCATTGTAGATCTGCTTGCTTCTTAGCTAGAAATTTTTCCTGATGTGGGCATTTAGTTTGCTGGTAGGCTAAATGGTATTGTGAAGGATGTGTAACATTCATAGGGATGAGAAAGGTTAAAGAATGGTTCCAGTCATCTGGCATTTTAATTGTATTAAAATACAATTAAATACAAGACAGGGATCCATCAACTGGCATTTCTCTTTAGCAGCTCTGTTCTATGTTCTCTGGAGCTGAGATGTATCAGTGATGAGAAACATTTATGTTAAGCCCAGCTTGCATCTTAAGCCAGACTGGGGTGTTGCCTTTGGACTGTAACCAGTTTTCTGTAAGTTTTGAGAGAAACTTGTATGTGTAAGTGGGTTTAGGGTTCTCTCTAAGACATAGAAAATTTGCAGCAGGCTGGACCCTCTCAAAAATTAATTTAATAGTCTATGCAAGGCCTTTGATTTTAGATTGTAACTTCAACTGCCTTTCATTTTTGTGTAGAAAGAGTTTATTAGTTTGTGTTCACAGGAATCAGGCCTTTGTTCATTAGAGCTGATAGAGTTATTAGCAGCTCTCTCTACTGTCACGGTCAAAGATAAGAGGAACTTAGCATTCAGTCTGGGCAAGCACTCAATGGCAGAGAATGTGCCATATTACATAAATAGTTGAAATAAATTTCCTATTTAAATCTATAAATACCCATTCAGAAGATACCGGATGATGCAAGAAAGGAATACTTCTTAAAAGCATTGATGGAATTCAACTTAGTACTGAAAAGGAGATGTATTATTACATGGCCATTGCTGTCATTGGGAGCCAAATAGTCTAGCTGTAGCAGCTGCGCAGTAAAAAGTAATGCCCCTACAAAGATTTAATAATTTTCAGCTTTAGTAATGAGTGCATAGTAGGGACATGTGCAGGGAGAAGAAAGTGTGCAGACACCACTTGCAAAGGGTTAACAATGCGCATGAGCAAGAATCAGGGAGTCAATGACGCAAATTCGTAGCTAGGCAACTGATAAGAATGGTATGCACTGGTATTTGCAAATCATTAAGTATAAACAAAAAGGTGCTATAGGAAAGCAACACAAGTATACCTGGGAACTAAGAATTCCACAGTCTGCATAGTTTATCGCTTGGCTGAAAGCTGTTTTTCACTTTGTATCTTGTTGCAAGAATGTACAAAAACTCTGTTAACCTGAGAGCTGGTGTGCTCGATCTGGAAAATATTCCCAGGCACCTTTTTCTTCTGCACAGAATAAATATTTTATTATCTCCATCCTTGGTGTCTTTTGTTGTGTGAAACTGCATGCCAGGCATGAACCCCCAGTGTTTCTGGGACAGCAGCCTGTACCAGGTCAACTATCTGACGTTGGCAATGAAAAGCCTGCCCTAGAAAGTACAGGTAGTCCCCAGATTAAGAACACCCAGGTTACAGATGACCCATAGTTAAGAACAGAGGCTATTGTAGCAAAATTCGAGTTAAATACACAATGATTTGAGTTACAGACACAATGGTTCGAGTTCATTACACAATACTACTTATATAGCATTATACAATAATACTGTTCCAGCTTCCATACAAATTTGACTTAAGGACAGACCTTGGGAACAGAACTCGTTCTTAAACGGGGCCTACCTGTATTCAACAAAACCCTTAGAGAACCATCCCTCAGCATTTACATTATTGTCAGAATGTGCATTGTTCGCTTTGATATTCAAGTGACCTCTCTTTTCAAGCTACTTATCAGAAGGCAGAGTACTAGATCTGGCAGTCTGAAAAGGCGGCTGGCATGGCCGTCTCTTTAATGGAGCTCCAACACAGGCATTAATTACATTTCTTAGACTGTCTATTTTAGCAGACATAGATGCAAGTTGATCAAACAGGGCTATTGTGGTCTGTGCAGTTGGGAGAAAATAATTAGCCATAAAAATGTCTACAATAGGTTTAACTAGCAACCCACTGTTTGCCTTATTAGCTGTTATATCATCTGAGATATACGAGCAGAAACTATCGTCCAATGAATTCTTTTGCTTACTGGTAGTAATATGTTCTTGTTGATCCCTGTTCTCCTGGAACACCTTTCTTGCATTAACTCTGTCTTCTGATTGATGAATTGAAGTTACATATCTGTTTGCAGCAGCTTTGGCATTTCGAGGCTTCAGATTTTCAGGTAGAGCTTTAGCTGGGAGGCAGTCATTAATCTTTAATTGTTTAGTAGCCTTTGCCCCCCTCAAAGCATCAGGGTTAGATGTGCATCTCTTATTTTTATCCATATGAGAAGAGATTTACATGTTCTCCTCTAACAGGCATAAAAACGAATGACCAGTTGAGAGCATTGTTAGCTGGTCTGGTAAGCTGATGCCATCTTGGAAAAAAATATGTAATTTGTATTTTAATTTGCTTTTCTTAAGCTTCTGACAATTAATATTTGTTTTCCAATATCAATCTGGTAGTATTGTAAATGATTTTTGTCCTTTTTTTCTGGTTGCATACTGTTACTATGAATAAAGAACAATGATATATAACAAATAAGACAGGAACATTTTCCAAGAACACAGAATGGTGAATAACTTTATCACATGTGTAGCACAATAATGTAAGTATATTGTAAGTACTTACTAGTATCAGCATTTCAAAACAAGACACACACTCACTCTTTCTATGCACCTACACATATGTACATTTAACTAGTATTATTGTAGATTATGGTAACAATTAACAGTTTTATTATGATGTGTTTTCCCAAGACTTTAGATCTGTAAAATACTGGAGATTCAAAAGATGGACTGCTAGAGCAAAGCAGCATATGAGTCAGTGAAGAGCTACTCTGAACCTGTCTATTAAGAGTTAGACACCAAAAGCATATCCACACTTACCATGTAAGGTGCTTAAGGCAGCTTAAGTCTAAACTGGCTTTAAAAAACACACCTGGACTGAAAGACTTTGGCAACAGCTTGCAAGGTATTAAATCTGGAATGCAGGCTACCACATTCTCCAATTGGACAATTCTCCTGATACTGTGCTCTCACACTTTTCTGTTCCAAGAAAACAATGGACAATTGTTTTACTTCCTGTGGTTGGGCCTTCCTGGAGAGATAGATCTTTAGTTGTTTGTAATGTATGTACATATG
Organism: Python bivittatus; assembly: GCF_059951505.1. NCBI lineage: Eukaryota > Metazoa > Chordata > Lepidosauria > Squamata > Pythonidae > Python > Python bivittatus. The sequence goes on along the minus strand of NW_028277112.1, from coordinate 61,719,968 downwards.
TATGCACACACACACACACACACACATAAATCCCTTCAATACCATATAATGTTGTATTTATGTTGCAAAGTTAAAGTATCAAAATGCACATACATGCAAGTATATTCAACAACCACCTGCAAAATACATTTCCTTTCTTACCAACCCTTTTGGACTTCAGTAAAATTTAGATCTTTCCTTTGGCATTAGCACTAAAATAGCACAGTGGTCAAGTAAGCCTGGCATTTAAGAGGCTGCTGATTCAAAACCCAGTGGAAACCTGTTTAATTACTATTTTCTTTCTTTCAACTACCTAGCTTTCCCTAGCTAGCTGAGAGCTTTTTACAACATAAAAATAAGTGCAGGGATTCCAGCATTTCATCATTTCTCCAGTCTCTTAAAGGAAAAGAATTTCATACAGTGTGAAACACTTGTACCTCAAATGATTGGAAAAATGATGAAATGCTGGAACCTGCAGTTTATCATTTAAAACTTATTTAGTTAAGGAAACTATCAGGTTGAAGGAAAGAAAATATTTATTTAAAAATATTTCTGCTGGGTTTTCCACTAGATAAAACTAACCTACTGTGCTATTTTAATACTAATGGCAAAAACTGAGTCTTAGAAGCTCTTAGATCAGGACAGCTATTGCTTCGGTTGCGTGGGATTCCTTCGTCTGTGAAGTAGACGATGCACTTCTGGGGTCAGCCTTTAAGGAAGTAAAGCGCTTCAGCTGAAACTGACAAAACAACTCAGGGTGACATAAGAGGAAAAGACTACTTTCAAACAATAGTAGGCTCCTTTACAGAATGAAAATCTCCACAGGACATTCTTCCATGATTTCCTATGGAGATTTTTATATTCATAAATATTCTTAAAATCTTCCCTTTTCCAATCTTTCTGCAAGTTGGTTAGATGGTAGTGGATCATAGGCACCCAGAAGGCAAACTGTCTATACCAAATAAAACATCCTATAGGAGCTCAATCACCAAGGCCTCAAGGCCTAAAAGAACAGCCATATTTTCATTTTGGAGAGCATCAGGTAGAAGAAAGCAGAACTATATGAGATGAACTAGATTTCTGAAGTTCAATATTCTTAGGATATGCCTAGATCTATATCCCCCTTTGTTCCATTCATGTGAAACAACAGAAAGAAGAGAATTTGGGATTCCTAGTGGACTGTGTGAAGTGAAATTTAGGATCAAACCACCTGTTAAGCTAATTATATAACATGCATCTGACCTTTTGTTTTGTTTTGCTTTTTTAATGAGCATACATACTCTATGATAGGATTCTTATTCTTTTAACTCTTTCCCTAGGGAGGAACAAATTTCAGGGGGAAAAAGTAGCTGGGGGAAAATGTTAAGCATCCCCTCAGTAATCATAATGGTTGGAGTACGTATTGCAGTCTTGAATGTTTGCTTTAGAGAGGCATACAAAAAGAAGCATGTCAACCACATACTATGAATTTAACATAATACACAATTTGATCCTCAATTTTCATAGGATGGAGGTTCATCGGCAAGGAAGGTAGTGCTGCATCTATTCTGGATTGGACTGGTCTCTCCTTAAAGAAAAAGGGAAATGCATACTGATTCAAGCTTATCAACAGAGGTCCAGCATGCTCCATTAGAATACAGCATCTTCTATCGCTTGCTAAGGCATTGTCCCTTCCGTATTGTTGTTAGTGTCATGCAAAGTTCTGACTTTGAAGATGAATTAAGACCAGCATTTATTAGTCTAGAAAATGCCTCCTGTATTAATTGTAATCAGCAGCCTCCATGATGAATGAAGGCATCTGCATAAAATTACTGGGATTCTTCTCTTTTTGTTTGCTTGGATCCCTTTGCTGAGCATATCTAGAGGCACTCAAAACCTGTACACACAACAGTTATAGTAGTTTAACCATTCTTTGAACTGTAGGAGAATCATTGTGCAATCCCTCATAATTGTTCTCCATTTGCTGCAATGTTTAGCCAGAGATCCCCCTTTTCCAATGGGAGATAGAAGCACGATATACATTTACCTGATCCAAAATATTCTGATTAATATATATAGTCAATAGACTAAATCAATAAAGTTGACTGATTAATATATGCAGACCCAAATATATATAATATAAATTACTGCATGCTTTGGGTCTCCTCTACTAAGAAGTATCAGGACCCAGGGTATTGTGGGACCCAGGAGATAAGTCTTCTCTATGAAGCCCCTGTGGAACAGCATCTCCCCCTGCCCTGAGATTCTTATGACTCTAACCCTGTTGGACTTTTGCAAGGCATTAAAGTCCTGGCTTTTCCTTTGTTCTTGGGGCTGAGCAGTTAAGTGATACTTGTTCATTTCTTCATAGACTGAAGGGTTTTATTTGGACCTCTGGTACACTCTGTTTTGATTGTCATTGTAATGGTTTGGATTTTTTGTTTTGTTTTATTAGCTGCCTAGAGTAGCTACAGCAAAATAGACAGCCATATAATGGTTAAATATTTTTTATATATATAAGAATATATATGTATACATACATATATATTCTTAAATATACCTTCACTAAGATCTGGCAGCTACAAAACTGTATTACAATGCATGACTGGCTTTTCCCCTCAATTGTAAAGGAATGGAGGAGAGGAAAAAGGCATTACCTTATATTCTTATCTAATTTTTAATAAGAGATCATGCACAGAATATGTGTTGATAATCCTATCCTTCAGCAGTGGCTTAACTATTTTAACACAGTCTAAGCCTGAGATGAACAGGGTTTGGTTTTTAAACAGCTGTTTTATACAGAATGGAAATAATGAGTAAAATTACCATATTATTCTTAAAGTTTCAATCAAATTAGGTCCTATGTACCTACTTACTGTGGAAAAAGCTTTCATTGTGGAAGAAAATAAACAATAGTAGTATAAATATCCAAAGGCACTTGTAACTCACTTCAGTTCACAGTTCATTGTTCACTGTGGCAAATCACTATTAAGTGACACTCCTAATATTACTCTATGTAATGTATGAAACAGCCCCGTCTGACCTCGGGACATTTGTCACTGCTAGTATGGAAAGAAAACAAATGTGATTATGTACAATTCTGTAAAAAGCATTTGCCCTCTTTTGTATTTCCTGAATCAAAAATTCATATCTTTGTCACTGAATGTTACCAGAGCTTCCTATGTATATAGGAGCTTCCTATGTATATATGTTCCTTCTGATATATATTAAGAGAGATTTCATGAACAAACACCACCAAATTTGGATGACTGTCCCATTTAATTCATAAATAAAATCATCCAACATGTAACATGCCACTGTGAAAAAGTAATCTCTCCCGCGCACACACGTTTAACCAATGCAATTATTAAAGGGATAACTTGGACCGGTTGTATGAGAACTTCCTTAAACAATCAGGGCTGATTTGGGCCAACTCTGACCTATATAGATCTCATATACGTAGCTCCATTCACCACAATGCTCATCACATGGATTCTAGAGGCACATCATTGCCTGCTAAAAATAAATTTTTGAAGACTTCTGTAAAAAAAAAAAAAAACAAAACCATTCAGTCTGGAAAAGGTTACAAAGTCATTTCTAAAGGTCCAGGGCTCCACCAATCTACAGTCAGAGACATAATGTTGAAACGGAGACATTTGGGACAACAATAAATCTTCCCTAGAATGACATCTTGCCAAAATAACTCCAACAGTATGACAGCAGGTTTCTGACTATAAATAAAATTATAACTTACTTCAAAAGCACAGCATAAAATCATCCAAAAAGTCGTACAAAACCTCAGAACAACATTCAAGGATCTTCAGGCCTTTCTTGCTTTGGCTGAAGTCAGGGTTCAAGTTTCCATCAACAGAAAAACACTGGATAAAAATGAAATTAATAGGGAGGAGCAAAACAGAAGTCATTGCTCGCTGAGAAGAACATTGAGCCAAAACATGTCTGGATAACTCTCCACACTTGTTGCAATCAAGACCTGGAAAACCTGCCATCATTGAAAGAAGCATGAATTCTACTTTGGAGGAGTAGAATATCAGGTTATCCATCTGGGAACTAAAGCTGAAATGCCAAAATGCAAGCAGCTCATACTGTAAGACAGTAATCCCAAATATACAGCAACTATACAAGAGAATGGATTAAAAAAAAAACAAATTCTATGTTTTGGAATGGCCACATCAAAATGAAAATCTAAATTACATAGAATTGCTGTGGCGGGGCCTGAAACGAGCAGTTCATGCTAGAAACTCCTCAAATGTTACTAAGTTTAAGCAAGGAGGAATTGGTCAAAATCCCTACACAGCAGTTGGTTGCAGATATTGCAGATATTATGTTTCTATACTGAAAATCACACATTAAATGACTTTGTTTATAAATAAATGAAACAAACTCTAAACGCTGGTATTATTTGCTCACGTGAAGCTCTGATAACATTCAGCAGTAATATGTAAAATTTTAGAAATCCAAAAGAGAATGAATACTCCATCAGTGAAAACCCACAATTTTCAAAGTAAGGAAACAATGTTCTGGGTTGACTCAGAAAAATTAGAAGCATCAGCTGAGAAGCTCTTTTTACCATCAGTGTGACTAATTCAAAAAGGAAATCCATTAAGTATAAAGAATGTTGATTCTAATATGACTTGACATTTGATCCACTTCCCAACTTCTAATCCATGGTTTTAATCTCATGCAAAAAGCAAAGAATAATGAACATAAATTTTCTAGTATATGCATGAGAGTTTCTTTAGATTGAAAATCTGTTCACTGTCTCATATGCAATATTTTAAAGATTTTTCCTGTCTCCCTTGAAACATACAATTTACTTGCCCTCTGTTTACATGGGGCATGAGCAGTAATTTCTCTCCGTTTCTACCATGTTGATAGAAATCATGTTGATTTCTTGAACTAATTTATTTGGGTCATTAGCAATGCCTGGAAATGAAGGAACGTAGGAACTATATGAGGTGTGCATTCAAATAAAGTATCCAAATTGAAGGTTTGTTGGTCAACATCATAAGCTGTTTTTAGTCTCAGTATCTGTTTCCCAAAATACATTTGGGAAACCTGGTTATGACTTAAACCCCTGCAAATTTTACACACCAAAACACTAAAGTAATACGCTAGGTTTTTTGCATTTAGTGACCTCTAGTTATCAAGCTAGGCTATACAAAGAAAAATGCAGTATAGATTTAAAGTACTTTGTTGACAGAACTTGTTTTTTTTTTAAAAAAACTTGCTTTCCTATGATTCTATGTGGTATACATATTGAGAAAAGAGCATTATTAAAAGTTCAATGTTTATCAGTTGACCAAAAAAAAAAAATCTGTATATCCAAACTCATGGCAGTAGTGAAACCAAAATGGATGACAGTTACAATTGTAGACTTTATTAATTTTTGCTGTATCTCATTAGTTATTTTTACACAACTGAATATATTATACTGTTTTAAAAACTGCAGGTCATTGTTAAAATCTAAGTAATATGTAAACATCAACACCAATAATCAGCACAGTATAAATCATAAGATTAGGAACTACAGCAATTTTTTATCTGAGCAGTGAAAGATCTATTCTTGTTGGACAGATCACTGAAAGTTAGTATATGAAGACTGCATGTCAAGAGAACCCCAAATTTTGGATATGGTACAAGTCCATATATAGTATAATCCAAAAATGGTTTCAAAGTTGGATTAAATGGTATGTCAGATTCACTTTAGAAATACAAGGTTGTTTTGGCCAGTGGGGCATACTCACACAATTTATTTTTATTTGTTTATATATCAAATGTGTCACTGCCCATCTCGTTAAAAGCGCCTCTGGGCAACTGCAGAGAAGATGAAATTAATTAAAAATACAATATAATTTAATTAGCCATTCTTCTGCAGAAGGAACTGTACATGCTTTCCAATAAGAAGTGAAAGGAGCAGTTGTCATGCACGTATGCATATATACTTTGTGGGAATATAAGGTTGCCATATTCACAGGTTTCACTTCCTCCATCAGATCCCAGCTGGTTTCATCCTCTTACTTTCAGCGTATACGTACAGTATCAGAATTTATCTATGATTCGAAACCCTCATGATCAAAGCTCCAGATCACAAAATAAGCTGATCTTGTCTTTACAATCATTCCTCTCATTGTGCAGCAAGGCCGTAGAGCCAGAACTGATTTAATAATGGAGGTAGTGGGTGGGATTTCTCTATCCTCTTCGATGATTCCTCTATATGATTGTGCCTTACATAACAGTAAATGGAATGCTGCCAGAGAGGTTAAAGCTTGCAAAGGACTATTTCCTTCTTGCCCTTTTCTTTTGACCTCTTCTCTGCCGCTACACTTTCAGGATTCTCTATAGCTGAAGGAAGTAAACCTCAGGGTTGAATGACAAATTCCTATTCCCCTTGCAAAAATAAAAATCACCGTTCCTTTTTTGGAAAGTGGAATCTGTTCAGTTACCTAGCACGATGTGAGAAGAAAGAATCCTGCTCGTACTTCCACTCAGCATAGAATCCTGGGATCAAATAATACTTTTATAAATGCTTCATTTGTTTTTAACATTCTTCACCCAGTGGATTTACGACTGTTGATTATGATTTCAACTTTTTACAGAACAAACAATACAATATTTTGAATCTATCATGTATTCCAAGGAACAATTTCATTACATGTTGCCCTTGGTAAAAAAGGAGAATTCTATTTTGCAGTGATAGGGGTTTTTTTTTTCTTTAATCCTAAAGCCAAGCTTCCACTGATAACAGTAAACATACTTGTGATTGTTTTTTGTTCTGGTTTATACAAAAAACGTGTCAGGTGGATAAGTAGAAAGAACTGAAGTAATGCCTGCTCTGATATTAAATATTGATTAGAAGTACTAAGAAGAATTATAGTTTGCTGATTTGATCTTTTTTGGAGACCTGTAAAAATAGTTTCAATAGTTGACAATAACAATGATTAAAATTTAAGTTTATGTTAATTTTAGAGGTCTCCTTTATATTTATTCTACTTATTGCCATAGTTATTATTATATCATCTGTTGGGATAGCTGAAAATAAACACAAGATTTTCAGAGCAGCTGTTGTTTTAAAATTGTTATTTATTGGCTACTTTGGAATAAATATAATACAGCATATTAATACATAAACAAATAGATTGAATAAATCAGCACTAAATACTCAAAGGAAGCATAGTTAAAAGCTCCTTCAATTTAGAAGAAATAAGTGGTGTGAGTTTAAACACTACCATCACAATTAAACATCTTTTTTCAGAATTTGTCCATACCTGAACATGCAAAGTTTTCAAGGCTCCAAATTTTGTAACAGATAAAGATAATTAAAAACTATGCAAATGTCTGTAACCCAGTCTATACATAACAAATTCTGCTATCCAGAAATAAACAGCTTTTTGAAGTTACGAATACCTATGAGCCTTTTGTATCTTTCAACTTTCAAAACCTAACACTAAATCTTCAGATTTATCAGAAACCAGTTTGTTCGTCCATTCCTTTTTCCCACAATTGTTGCTTTCTTATTTAATAATTATTTTACTTTTAATTAAGGAAAATGGGGAAAATCACACAACAAGACTTCAATGTCAAAATTAAGAAACCAGAATTGAAATAATGTACCCACCTTTAAAGTTATCATGGACATATATTACATCTTTAATCTGACCTACTCTTATAATTAAACTTTTACAGCTAATTTATGCTCATTTATGATGTTATGTAGATGAATCTGTTTGGTGATGAGGCAAATATTAGTTTTATCTTTTTCCCCCTTCTTTTTGAAAACATGAGCAATCAATCCATTCTGTTCAACCATTATGAGCCTGGAATGGAAAGGATCCATTTTGCATCCTGGGCACGCATAAAGAAGCTTACCCAAGTAGACTTCTCTGTGTATGCATCTGAGGTCCCTGCCATACCTTTGTTGGCCAGAAGGCCTGAGAGAGGTGTGCTACTAGGCTCCTTCTAATTGTCCAAGGCCTCCCCTTGACTGCTCTGAGCCCTGCAGAATACAGCAACTGAGAACACTGCTGTTCCTCATTCCACCAGATGCCATATATCGTCTGCCTGTTCCATGTGATGTTTCCTGGAGGTCACCCTTCCAAATTCTAAGCAGGCTCAACCCAGTTAGCTTTCAAAGCCAAACAAGTTTGGCCAAATATTGTCCCCTGCTGATATTTAAAACTGCACATTGCTTTTTTTTAACCTCTTAAAAATGAATAGATGGCCTAGAGTGACAATAAACACATGCTTTAGAAGAAGGAAGGAAGAACTGACAGTGTGTGTAAATTAGTCAGGTTACATAAATGCCGAATGACATATCCAGCAATAAAGTAGTCAAATCAAGAAGCATGCACCTCCTAGAAGGATTTGACAAATCCAATAAATGATAACAAATGGTGATGTTGAATAGTAAGTCCCTAAGCTCCCATTGCTTCTTTCAGCACATGTATTTTAAGAACAATTTTCCCTGGGCTTCATACCTGAAGAGATATTTTGACTGAATGCCATTCTCTACATGCCCAGATATAGTGATATTACCTTATTAAAAGTTAAAATTGAAATGCTTTTGGCTTTTAAGCAAAATATATCTCCCTGGTGGCTTTTTCTTCCTGATGTAACAGTGTTCTTTCAGTTCAAGATGTAACTGCAATATGGTGAGCAGGAACTTTGTTCGTTTATTACTATACTATAAATTACAACTGCTTAGGTTTCCAGGTGAAGTGTTGTGTAATTCTATGGCGTCCTAAAGCATTTCATCCCAGCCTTATAAACAACTCTCTTAAATTAAAACAGTAGAATGATTGCTAAGAAAAGCAAGGAAGGAAGTTGATACACATTTTCTCCTCATTCCAAGTATTACATAATATATGGATTTCTCCAAGAAGCTCAGGGCAGTATACGTGGCACTCTCTTCTATTTTATCTTCATAACAACCCTGTAAGAATGGTTTGACCGAGTAGTAACAACTACTCAAGGTCATACAGAGCAAAGAATGAGGATCAAAAATATGAAGGAACACTGAATAGGCTGCGAGGAAGACAACCGAAAAAGTAATGGTTGAATGGAGTTGGCAAGACACTTTGAGTAAGAGTGTCAGGGTTGAATAAAAAGAAGTCAAGATGGTGGCCACAACAGTGCAATTAAAATCCTGCTGTTATTTTATATGTGTTGTGCATCTTGATTTTTTGACACACACACACACACACACACACGGACACCTCTTTTTTTATCAGCATTTGGAGATGGTGAAAACAAGGATAGTTTGCAAGCATAGAAAATTAAGGAGAAATATAGTGAAAGATTTGATGTAAACCAGATTTAGCTATATTTCCTTTTCTCCTCCTCATCTCTTTTAATTTCTTTTGCTCACTATTTCTAACTCTTTTTCTATACTTTGCGTAATGTTGCTTACTCCAAAATGAAAATATGATGCATGTGCCTGTAAATCAGTGTGCATCCTGTCCTTAAGTCCTACAGGCCAATAAACTGATGTTTGTGTCTAGCTGACCTGTATAGGTGTGTGACTGTAATGCCTTTGGTGTACTGATCTCCAAAAGCTAAAGTAGTAAAATAATTTTCTCTGCATATCCATATTGTAATACAAAAACAACCAAGAAGAATAAATAAGCCGAGTATCTCCACTAACTGATTTATGTATTTAATTTGCATATTTGAAACATTATTGGCTGTTAAAGAGACAGACAACCTTGTTCCCTTAAACTGTTTTGGTCTTCTACTGCCAAAAGCTTCAAGCAGTTTTGCCAATGCAAAGAGAGAGGAAGAAGTTACAATCAAAATATCTGATGGGCATCAGGTCACCTACCACTGTACTAACTGAGAAACATTTTGACAGATCCCAGCTGATCACAGCAAAACAGGATAGTGGGAAATGCCTCCTTTGCAACAATCAAAGGAGTGGGAGGAAAAGTGTTCAAATATAGGATTTGCAACCTAGAGTTTCATATTAGGAGGTTTGGGGGTTTGTTGTTTAAAAGTTTTATCTGACTAAGATACCTTGGGCTATACAAGGCAACGTCATTTGGGGGGCATTATGGTGTATGACCTATTGCATGATGTCACCACTAACAGTGGTGGCAAACAACTAGCCAGTGTTTGCTCCTTTATTCAAATAGGATTTTTAATAGAAAATATATCTTCAGGATGAGGCATTGGATAATTATTTGAAATATATTGTTGAGCTTTAATGGAATTTTGCTGAATTTGGTTAGTCAAAAGCTACAGCAGCATATATTAAGAAACAATTTGGAATCCCTGGAATATCTCCAGGCAATTCTTCCAAATAATTTTCAGAGTGTATACAGCCCTAATGGATAATAAATAAGAGATTCGCTGGTTGAGGTATAGTTAAATTTCAAGGATAACCTATTCTTTATGGACTTTTTAAATTCCTTTAAAATGAAAATATAAATGAAACCATTAATAGCATTGGTACTTTAAATAAGCTTACCATCCATCTGGGTTCTAACAGTCCACATGGAAGAACTGTCAAAATGCTCAAACATTGCCACCATCCTCAGAAAGAGAAGTAGGAACATTTTCATTCTCCTATATTTAAGCATATACTTAAATAATGTTAGGGCATTCTTATACAAACTTACTTAGACGTGTTCCCCTCTGCAATCAAGTAAAATGTATATAGATTTGCAGTTCGAGTTATGTAGTTCAATTCTATATTTGTTTCCTCTATAGAAAATGCCACTAAGTTTAACGGACCTACCATACAAAGTCATACTGCAGTCCTAGTCATACCTTCCTAGGAAATCTTCTGAGCATGAAGACAGAAAAGAAACTGTAAACCAACTTACATATTCAAGGGTCTATATATATTATATTGGGACTTTAAATATAGACACCTGGTTAATAATGCTGCTTTCCAGAAATGTTTGATCAGTCTTCAGGTTAGTGTATTGGGCTCTTATTGTTACTGGTTCATTAAGCAGCCTGTGATCCTATATCATTACTCCATTACCTTGCTGCCTGTATGTATTAAAGTTCTTGCAGACTCACTGGAGTGCATTCTAGATATTTCAGTAAAGCAAGCAGCAGAAACTCTAATATATTTTGTTTGATAGTAGAAAAGATAAAACAGTATGATTTATTAGTACCCCTGACTTCCCTGACTTCAGCCTCTATTAAACACATGAACAGCCATTACAGTTTTAAATGTTTAAGAAAAACAGCAGATGAAAGGAGGCATTCCTTTGACATATGACATGCACATGCTTGAAAAAAACTACACAACAGTTATACAGTTTGAATTTCAGTATAGCTGTATATAACTGAAGTTAGACATACCTTTTAAAATTCACATTTGCCTACAAATTCCTAACACTCCTGGTTGGAATTAAGTCCCCTGATGGCAACAAGAATTTATTTCAGAACAAAGAAAGCAGGAGCAAACTTTTACTGAAAGGGCCAATCATATTTAACAAAAAATAAGTTCCAATGAACTCAGACTAGAAGAAATTAGAAATCATTGCAGCCATAGGAACCTTTTGAGAGCTGAAGAATATGAACCTTTATATAAATACATTTCAAGTTGTTTAATTCATATTTAACTTGGCTGCAGTTTTGATTGACCATATAAATTTCACATGAGGAAATATACAAATTGCATTCATGATATATGAAACTACAATTCCAGGTGCTCTAAATTATGTGTGACTTGCAGTTGTTCAGAGAGTTCACTATCGTTATTATAAATCCAACACACTTTTTCAAGCATTCTAAAGGAATCAGTGTTAAAAGGATATTATAAATTGGCTGGTGTGGGTCTTCCGGGCTGTGTGGCCATGTTCTGGAAGTTTTGTTTCCTAACGTTTTGCCCACACCTGTGACCGGCATCTTCAGAGTCCCCCCCCCCACATCCCCAATCCCCCCCCTCAGATCTCTATAAATACCCACAAAAAGGGTCACATCACCCTGGGCACAGAGAGAACTGCTCCTGTCTGTGCTCCTGCACTCTGAAGATGCCGGTCACAGGTGCTGGCGAAACGTTAGGAAACAAAACTTCAAGACCACGGCCACACAGCCTGGAAGACCCACACCAGCCATCGTATGCCGGCCATGAAAGCCTTCGACAATACACGATATTATAAATTATTCATGGACATTTATAAGTAATAATAGTGCTATCAAGCTGACATATACTGTAGATGGTTAAACTTTGGAGCTCGGCTGAAAAGTACCAAAATTAAAACTTATTCTTTTTGCACTAGAGTTCAGCTATATTGATCACATAACGGTAAAAAATAATATATTAGGCAGTGGGTATATCCTGCTAAATGTACATGTGCTCTTATCACAGAGAAATTGATTAGTCAAAATATGGATGAACACTTCCCTGAATTGTAAATTTGACTGACAAACTCAGCAACATATTCTCTTGCATTGGAATCTAGTATTTAGTATTCCTCAAAAGAATTCAGGGTACACTTCACTGCCTGAGAAATTAGAAGAAATTAGAAAAGAACTTAGAATAAAAATTTAGCTTTATATCCTGCTCCACAGTTCTGCTGTCGAATTGTTAAAAATAACTATATAAAGAACCATAAAGAGATGAGATACAGCAATAAGGGATATCAACAGAAGAGAATGTATGTAGCTCAGGGTTGAACTGTGGAGTCCTTGGTGCTCTCTGAGCTTGGTTGTTTGCTTGCAGACGTTTCAATACCCGACTAAGTAACATTATCAGTGCACTGATGTTACCTAGTCGGGTAATTAAACATCTGCAAGCAAACAACCAAGCTCAGAGAGCACCAAGGACTCCACAATAAAGGATATATTAGCATTTTGTTACTTAAAATAATTATGTCTCTGTTTTCATCTCTTGAATATCCAACTCATATTACATCCTTAAAACTTCTGCAAAAGAACCTGTTGGTCTGATCCAATCTAATTGCTGATTTTCATATGCATATGTCTCACGTGAATTAGCAATTGATTATGTGGTTCATTTTTGACAATATCTGACCACATGTTGAAGCAGGATTACATGCGTTCAACATGCTCATTATATGGTCTGAATGGCTTCACATAATTTAGTTGTATATAGCAACGGCCTTTTCCACCTAATCAAAATACTTTAAAACTATTTTGAAAGAATGACAATTCATAGAAGCAGTAATCTGTTTCCAACAAAAACATTCTGTTTGAGGAGACACAGTCCTGGTAGGAACATTTTATCTGCACTGCCTGTTATTCATTATTGGTGGCTCATTCCCATAGGCAAAATTATCTTATATGAGGAACACATATCACTTGATTACTAAATCTTGGATGACTGGTAGCTGAATGTGAGAATCCACTCATTTGAAAAGCATAGCATTTTAATGGGATGGGATGTGACAAAAGCAATATCTATGGCCTATTAACACATGCAGAATAGAATTGGATGATGAATATGCTTATTTGATTCTGGCTTTAGACATGGTATAAAAATAACTATAATTATTTTTTGCCTGCACCACTCCCTCTGATTACAAGTGGGGCTAATTTTGCAACTCTCCATTTTATTTCTTTGGCAATAATCTTTGCACAGAAAATGTTAAGAGATTTCTAAGGGAACATCTGTCTGAAGAATATTGATGGACAGAACAGAGCCAGTAGATAACAATAAGGAATTAGGGGGGTTTTTTCCATGACGTTCCATAAAATGGATTATTTTAACTAACAATTATCCTTCAGATGTGATTAGAAGATTTTATGGATTGCTTGCAAGGACTTTTATTAACATTGCAACCTGTCTTCTCTTTGCATAGACCAGACATTTAAAAAAAAACAACCTATAAATCTTTTTACCTAATGAAAGGGTAAGAGTGAATAGTAAGAACCCCTCCAGTTTAATTGTACTGATGTCACAAGAAGAGAAAACCACAAAAATATCAGAACCTTAAGCAAGCAGCTCAGTCTGCACAGGATGTTAAGACTAAAAACCCTACAGTTTGTGTCTTTGTTGGCCTGGCAATGCACGTCAGTATCATCCATCTGGTGAAGGAACAGAAGGGCAAAATAGGCCAGAAGTTTTCTCTGCCTGTGAAATGTGAAATTATAATTCAGGAATCAAATTGCCTAGTATTGGGGCTGCTGAAAGAAAAAAGTGGAGGCAGCAGAGTAAGAAATGAAGAGCATGGATAGTGGGCAAATGGAAGAGAATTAGGACTGGGGCAAACATGCTTTAGTAGAAATGATATCAAAGGGCGGACTTAAATGTTCTAAGGGACTGAAATATTCAGCAGTTCCCATTTGAATGCAAAACTTTTGTCCACTTATTTTCTTATGCAGTCACCAAACACCAAAAATTGCTACAGTTCACTGCTCTATTACTCAACCTCCATTACAGATCCAAACTATTTTGATTATATGTACAACTACTATGGACTGAATAATTTTATGTATGCGTTTTGTGATTCCTTGATAATTTCTAATATTTATCCATCAATATGTGTGACAATTTTTTTAAAAAAAGCAAAATTACAGAAGAGAGCTCTGAGATTGGCATTCAGATAATTATTTGCAGTCTATTTTGCAATTAGAGAGTATTCAACCATTAAAACACTGACTGGATCTTTTATTAAACACAGTTTTGTAGAAGGTTTTTCAGAATGGGTTCAACATCTTTGTTCTGCTGGAAGAGAGGCTTTTAAAATGTAGAATCCTGCTGTAAATCTTAATGTGAATAGCAACAGTAATTAACAATTTCCCAGTTTTGTTAATTAAGGAAAAGAGACTACAGAGGAAGCTAAATGAGTGGATTCACATAGTCTCCCAATCTTATAAAGCCGCATTATATTGAATAAGAATATCAACCTGTTTAACTCAATGCTGTCTTTTATTGTCTAGGGCCTCATGTAGGGGGTTGCCCTAGCCCTAATATAAGTTATATTATGCAAAGACCCAGCTCTCTGGAAAAGGCTCTAATGCTGGGAAAGGTGGAAGGAAAGAGCAGAAGAAGACAATCAGCAGCAAGGACTCAGTTACAGAAGCGATGAGTGCACCATTGGGAGACTTGAAAGAACAGGTTAGGGACAGACTGTCATGGAGAACATCTATCAATGTGGTTGCTAGGAATCAAAAACAACTTGATGGCATATAATCAATCAATATAAATTATTATTTGGGTAGGAGATTGCAGGGACTGGATCTGAGACTGGGATTTCTTCAATAATTATTGTTAGTTGTACACATAATTTTTTGAAATATGCATGGGTCACATATCGAAATTTACCCAAACCCCTCTTTTTCTGACAGAGAAAAAAATGTTTAAAAAAGAAAGGCATAAGTCAGGAACCAAGGAAGAGAAACAAGACACTTTCTATCTTCACAGAGCTTCAAAATTAAAGGATTGGAATTGTCTGGGATTTGGAGGGGAATCCAAAAAAATGGAGACAGAGGGAAATATGATTCAAGAAAAGCAGCTATCTTTGAAAGGACAAATTTTTTAAAAACTAGCTAGAAATATTGTGAAACATTCATTTTCATCTGACTGTGGGTTTCATATTGCCTCTGGTGATTACTATCTCTGCAAATGCTCAATCCTTGTATGCTTTATGCAGATTGGCACCTCTTTACATCAAAGTTGCTTCTATATTTATAAACAGATTGATCAAATGATGATCTGCCGAGGGCCTTAGATTGTCCAGTGTATTTATCTACTGGAGGTTCTTTTCTAAAGTGGTCTGTGTTTTGAACAGCTGTGTGTTCTATCTCCTTTGTCACTGGGTATTTTACATATGACTACTTAAAGTTGAAAAGGAATTTTTACATTATTTTTTTCTCTTTCAGTAGAGTTTTACTCTTGAGAATTTGGAGGGGGGAGGAGAGTTGGTTTCATGCTCAGTGCTCAAAGGTAGCACTGTATAATGTATTGCCTTTTTATCCTTTTATCTGCCAGTAAAGTGCACAGGGTATGAGAGTCCTATCTCTTCAACATACTGAAGGAACACCGAAAGCATTCCCCTGAAAGATATATTGTGGCAGCAGTCACTAATAAGCCACACGCCAAAGCAGCAGGCAAAGCTAGGGTGTTTGGTCTCAGAGGGCTTCTGGGAGAGAGGGTTTAGGAACTACAGTCTTTCACTCTACTTGCTCAGCCTCCCTCTGTACACTGTGGGACAGTCCATTATGGTATTACGTTCCACCTGTTGTATAACTGACTATTGTAGGAACCATAAACTTTAAGAACAGCCTAACTTTAAAAAAAAAATCCTTTCTCATCCTTCCCCCCTTTTTATGTTTGTTTGTTTGGTTGGTTGGTTTTAGATTTTGGTCCTGAGAGGAAAAAAAAAATAGTGTTTTATTGATCAAGAATCTAGAAGCTACTGTCAGAGACTTTCTAGCTGCAAATCAGGTAAAAATGCTTTAAATAAAAAGTCACTGTGCAAGTCTGTTCTAAACACACAAAATAAAATGCTTGCTGAAAGCCACATATTTCTCCAGATCTATCCAAATTAAACTAAAACATAAATATCTCCACAGAAGATATTAATATTGCAATTGTCTAGATTTCTGCTTAGACACAAAAAAGTAATGTCATATTTAAAAGACATATTTTCTTACTCACTATTGTGTATAAACTACTCTAAATCATAGAGAGATCCAGGAAGTCTTAACTACAACCAGATGGATTTCCCTTGACTCACTCTGAAAAAAGTTAGGTCTTTTAAAAAATATATCTATTTAGGCTGTGCTTTAGGCATCAAAATATTTTTAACTGACACTGATCAATTCCAAGTTCCTGTATCATCATTTACTGAAGAGAAACCTAATTTACAGTTAACAATTTCCATAAATTCCTACTCATAAAAATGTTTTTGAAATTTTGGGGCTAGCAAAGAGGGCTGTCTAGAGGCAGGGACAAACTGCAGCAAGTGAATTCTAGTTACTAGTTTTAATTAAGAGAGAATACAGATACTCAGTCTCCAAGATTAAAAAGGAGACATTCCCTATAGCACCTCTGCAGTATTTCTGGAAGTTAAATGCATTGCTTTGCCACTTCAGAGGTATTTACTCTCTAATCAATATCATCCATACAGCTACCACAAGGGGTTACAGTATTTTGCATCACTAATATAAAACTGAAATTACCATAAAGATTAAAAGGCATGAAGATCAACGAAAGAAACTCATGTAGCCATTTTAAATAATAAATCATACTGTAGTAAAAATCTGAAAACCTCTAGCCACAAATAGAATAAAGATGCCTACCTTTTCTGCAGGCAAAAGTTGTGGGATTGAGATTACAGTATTTCATTTTTCTTAAAGGCTCTGACCTTTTCCTCTTATATTTGGTATTATAAGTGTTCTATAGTTTGCATTTAAATTATATGTTCATACTTCCTATTTATTACATAAATAAATACCTTTAAATTGGTTAACAATGGCACAGTAATGATGTTCAGGCTTTGAGAAGATAAATGGAAATGACAGCTTGGGACACACATCATAGAGCCAAGACATTTGCAGTAGCAGTAATGGACAAGAACACGGCCCTATCTAATCCCACATTAATGAGAATGAAATTCTGTGATTCTGGAGCTTCGTGGATGTCCACATTTTGTCAGAATGATAAAAACAGCATCGCAGTGCCACATGTACAAAAGGGCTTGTGACACCTCAATGCTGCTTTTCACATTTCACCTCCCGCCCCCCACCTCATATGCCTCTGCATGTGGTTCTGGCTACATTTAAATCTGTAAATATGGGACCATTGCTTATATCAGGCCCTGAGTAAACTAAAAAGATGCAGAAAAATCAGTGAGGAGAGCCAGTCTGGTGTAGTGTTTAAGGCACCAGGCTAGAAACTGGCAGACAGTGAATTCTAGTCCTGCTTTAGGCATGAAGCCTGCTGGGAGATCTTGGGCCAGTCATTCTATTTCAGCCTTAGGAAGGGGGCAATGGCAAACCACTTCCAAAAATCTATCCAAGAAAACTACAGGGATTTGTCAAGGCAGTCACCAGGGGTCAACACTGACTTGAACGCACCAAAAAAAAAACAAAAAAAGGAACTAGAAAATACATATCATTTGAAAAACCATGTCGCCCATCATCATCACCATATGGTTTTGGTAAAAAGCCATCAGACTGATGCCCAATAATAAGTGAACAGAACAAAAATTATTAGTAAAATATAAGCCTAATAAAACCATCTTAAAAACAAATTCATCTGTCTGCAAACCTCAATATTGGCTGTGTAATTTATTTTATGGATTTGTTTTTAAAGGTGTTTTAATTGTTTTGAATTGTGTTCTTAAGCAATGTGCCCATATGTCTTTTGTACTTTTCATTTTTTGATAGAGATGCGGGCTATACTCTACCTTTAATAAATAAATGACATGCAAAATTAAATATTGTTTATTTCCTAAGAAATTTGTCTATCAGTATCAAACTTCCTTATATAACTTTTGCAAATCCAATTTAAATAACAGATATTTCTGCAAGATTTTTTTTTTTAAAAAAACTTCTATTTTAGCTAGCGTGCCTATGCAATAACAGAACTGATTAGCACTTCTGATCAACTTTAGATGACCTCAGATATGGCAGCCTAGCAAAGCCTTTTAAAGTGTGCATTTATCAGGACAATATCAAATATATAACCTTTAGCTGGCAATCTCCTCACTTTGAGACAAGGCACTACTCTTCCTATTTAATCATTCTTTGGGGGAAAAATCAGTCTATTTGAGAGAGCCTCATATGTCATCTCCACTGATTCACTAACTTTGTCAAAGTCATTCTGAGACACTGCAGAAAATCTGACCTGTCTTGTTGCACGTGTCTTTTATTAGACCTGTTATAAAAGAAGAGTTCAGGCAAAAGATACCACTTCCTCACTGAAGGAAATTGAGTAAGGTAAACAAATTATTACTTTCACTAACCTTAAACATTTTGCTTTCTGTCAGTAGAAAATATAGCACGCTAACATTTTTCAAACTACTTATTTACTAATGTGTTTTAAAAGCCTTTTGTTTAATTCACAGAACCAAGCAGTAGGTGAAAACAGTAAGAATAATATGGGCTGGCAATCAACAATACATTACCATGGAACACTTCATCTGGGTAATAAAAACAAATGGAGATTTAGGAGTAAAATCTCTATTTTAATCTAATGCATCATTACTTTACACACAGAACATACCCCATAGTAAACTGAAAGACCCCTAACCTATGTAAGAAAGAGGACAGTAAAGCCAACAACAGAAAATAAAATTATAAACTTCTTTGATAATTTGCAGGTCATGTTTCTTATCTCTTTTCAACATAAAGGCCCAACAGAAATGCACATCAGATTGAAATACATTGAAAATTAAAACCTAATAAAGTTAATTTATTCAAGATAACATTCTGTCACTCAAATCAACAGTACTAAGCTGCAAAGATCAGGAGATTAGCAGATAGATCAATTGTCCTATTTCTGACAATCTTTGTGGCCCGGCAAAAAGGAGAGAGAGAAAGGGGCTAAAGGAATCATAACAAGGCAGGAAATTCTGAAGTCTGCTCCTAGCTATGTAGAAGATAATAATCCATGTGCTTGCCAAACCTAGCTTCCATTAAAGGTGGGAGGTGGATAGCTGCCTTTCAATTACCCTGCGGACAGTCATATAAAGAAGATACAGTATTTCAAAAACCATGGTCACTGAGAATGTTAAAGCTTTAACAGCTCTTTAAATTCATCTCAGAAACAAATTGGAAGCCAGTACTGTTGGTGGAATATCAGAATAATATGATTTAAATAATAAATTCCTCTACCCAACAGTACTGATACAGAATTGTTGCTATTATTGAATAATGTTTACAAGTAGTGTTATGTAGATCATATTCCATAACAACGAACTCTGATGTAATCAAAATATGGTGACTGTAGCCAGATTACATGCCTTCATCTGATCATAACCAAGATCATACAAATTCTTTTCTTAGCATAGCTGGCAGCTGGATTTCTAGGAGCAAAGCCAGATCCAAAAGAACTCCCAAACTATGTTCCTGTTCCTTCCACGTAGATGCTACTTCATCCAGAAAAAGATGAATATTTTTCCTGAAATTAGGAACCTTACTGATTTACTGTGTGGTGCTACCTACTTATCCTGCACATTAAACTCCTGAATGATATACTGGAAGCTAAACTCCATGGAGGATTTAGAATCAGGAAAAGGGCAATCTAAGGCCCTTTCACATGTGTCTTCATGAGGTCATGGGGGTTCTAGGTATTTGGAGGCAGCTCTACTCCAATCCTAAAAGAAACTGTGTGATAATAGTTTTGTAAAACTGGAGATAGTAATACCTCGGTTCACGAACACTTCTGTTCACGAACAATTCGGTTCGCGAACGGCAGCATTCGCAAAATTTTGCTTCTGTTCGCGAACTCTGCATCAGGTGATGAACACGACCCGTGGCCATCTTCCCTGCTCTGACACATGGTCGTGGCTTCCTCTAGGCGAGATCGCGGTTGCAGACAGACACTTGCTGTGAAGCTTTTTGGTGTCGCCTCAAGCAAGGTTAGTGTTCTCTCTCTTCATACTGTACTGTACTGTACTTTGTTTCATATTTTTGTGGTTAAAAATATATATATATATACGGTTCAGAATGGATTAACCTTATTTACATTGAACCTTATGGGGAAATTTGATTTGGTTTGCGACCAATTCGGTTCGCAACCAGAATCGTGGAACGAATTAAATTTGTGAACCGAGGTACCACTGTATATGGCCAAGAAGTTGCCATTGACAGGAATTCCTGCCTCATCCTGCCTCTGGGCTGATCTCTTCCTCTGTGACAGTCTGGCATCTTCCCCCATCATTCTCTACTGAACAGAGTGGCTTTGTTGTTCCCCCAAAAGTTATTAGCTTTTTCTTCATCCTTTCATCTCTGAAAAACCTAAAGCCAAAACCAGGAATGCAACACTAGTTTCCTCTTATTTTTGGCATTCCCCTCTTGGCTGTCTGGAGGATGAAAAGAAAAGAATGTAGGAACTGAATATCACATAGTATAAACTGTACAAAAATAATTGTGGGGAGACAAGCCAAAAGCCATGCAGGAGCCTTAGATACCTCCACCTTGCCTTAGTGACTTAACCCACTCCCCACCCCAAACTGTCCCAGCTGTTTCAGTCTTCAGCACATAAGCACAGTCATAACATTTAGGAAAAAATTTAAACAAGGACATACATTAAACATACATACATACATACATACATAGAAATAGAATATCTAATTTTAATTTCCAGATAGAAATGCTTGCAACAGAAGAATATCAGATATTAAAGCTATTATCTCAGCCCTGCACAATTATAATATCTGGGGCATTGTTCTATCAGAGGTCTTAAAATCCCAGCATTCTGCCTTATAAAAGTAATGCAGTCAAACTGTTATTGAACTGTTTCTGTTTTTAGTGTAGTTTGCTTTGTAAATTAATGTCCAGCTAAATTATTGTAATCCTTTTTGTGTGTCCCTTTATCGCAGGGATGAGCAACATATGTCTGCACACAGCATGTATCTAACACATATTTTGTCCAACTTGAAGTATTTTGATAAAATCTAGAGAAACCAGCTTTCATTCCCTTTAAAGAATCTTTTTCAACTTGAAAATTATCAAAATGGAACTGAAAATGTGATATCATTAAAACAAATAATTTAGAAACAGTGAGGCAAGGAAATGAAAACATAAAGAGATGTTTTGTTCTTGTTGCTTTAGCATCCACATCTTCAGAAATAATTCCAGGCTAATACAGCATGATAAATTTAGCATGCCCAACAACATCAGGAGCAGTTTAAGGAATTTAGGAGCCCGATGGTGCAGCAAGTTTGGAAGACCCCATGTACCTCTAGATTAATATTGCAGATAGATTTTTGCCAACCATGATAATTGAATTTATATCTATAAAATATATACTACCTTTTAAAAAATCTGAAATTCTTCTTCTTTAGAGTGGGAGAAAAAGTACATTTATTTTTGAAAAGCTATTTTCGTTGCTTTCCATTCTCTACCCTTCTGCAAATCTGCTGTAGCAATTTCCTTCATTTCAAAGAAAGCAGAATGACAACAAAAAATTCATCAGTATGAGAGTCCTCCTACTTCTGGAAATAATACCTTCATTTACTCCTATATTCTGCTTCCTGTTCTTTATTCCTGCCAGTTGTCTATCCACAAGACAACCTGTCCTCTTAATCCACAACCACTAAGGTTACTTGAAATCTTTAGTAAGGGACTTGGTCAAAAGGTTTTCAAAAGTCCAAACAGACATGTCAACTGAGTCATATCTATTCACATGTGCCTGTTCACACTCTCAGATAACGTCTACCTCCTGCCTGTCTCTTCTTCAGGTGTGGCAGGCAGCAAATGGGATGGGAGAATGCCTGGCCTACTATTGTTTGGTTTGCAAGCAGTAACCCTCTCCATAGCCCTGAATTATGTCATTGGCACTTCTCAGTCCTAGTAGATAGAAGATGGGAGCCATGTCTGGCCAGTGAGGTGGCAGCAGCGTGGCTGGACACTGGCCAGGCTGCAGCTATAGGGCTAGAACAGCCATTAAAACATCCCAAGAAAGGATGAAAAAGAGACCTTGACAGAAGAAAGGAGGACAAAGATGAGGTCTGATTTTCTTTCAACTTAATATAACTTTACAAAGATGCCTATAATAATAAAGAATAACACTGACTATCATATAGATTAGTGTTGATATTTATGCTTTTTCCTGGTGCCATCTGGTTGTTTTCTATTGTCTTGCAAAATTTGAAGAGTGCCCTTTCTCTTGCTGGTAATATCAACATCACTGTGACATGGGGTGCAGAATGCATGATGGTCATCTTTTTTTTTGACCTTTCCAAATTAATGAAGTCTTTCAATTTGACATTTTGGATAATGCCAACACTAGCAAAAATTACAGTTAGGTCTCTGGGCAAAAATGTTGCAGTGCATCTCTCCATTTACATTCAATCTAAATAAACAGAACACCTTTCCCTCACACAAATACACACCTTTGTGTTTTTGCCTCCCAAAGGCTGGACTGTGAGCTCTCAATCCAACACAGGCAAGAAGGCAATGCACCTCCACTACATCTTTTGGTAGTGGCCAACCTCCAGGGTGTTTTTCTCTCACAGTCTCTGCCACAGCTACCACCTTCCTTTAACCTCTTGCATTCAGGGAAGGAGGCAGAAGCATGTGCATTTGGTAGCTCACCAAAATGGAGCAGGTGTGATGAAGGAAATTAGCAGAACTGTAGCAAAAGAGGGCGTAGGATGATTGGCCTGGCAGGCAGAGCACGGGAAGGGAAGGAGTGATATGTCAGGACAGCCTGGGATCAGTGCCCTTACAAACACTGTAACCTCCTAAAATTGAATGTGTAGTTTGATCTCGAACATGTGCTTTAAAGTGACTCTTGAAAAATGATTAGTGTTTCAGATAGATGCATGAAACGGTTGTCTCAGCGAGCAAATTCTATATTCTGTCTGCCATATCAGTATGCTATTTAAAAAAAGAGAAATGTTCCACAGCAGTATAAGAAGCATTGTCAACTCCGTTCTTCCCTATATTTATTTTTACAAGTATTCAGCAAAATCCAAAGTGTAATATATTACCAAGTTATAATTCTATCATTTTTCCTTATATCATTTTCTTAACATCATTTTCAAAAATAATTCTATCATTTTTCCTTCCTTTCCTGAAATCATTATAACAGACGCCTGAAAAAGCTAAATGAATTGCAACTGAATTCAGTTTTATTACGAAGAATATACTTGATACTCACAAAGCCTGGTTGTCAGAATGTAAGTTAAGAACATGACTGTCCTGAAAGAAAGGTTTGGAAATGTTAATAAGCAATTTAGAATTTATCTTATATACTACCAATACTCTCTGTCCCATTATTTGAAAACCAACTTGCAAGCCTATGGGGAAGAAGAGCAGTAGAAAAATAAAATAAGCAATAAATAAAAATATAAGAGAAAATTTGAATTAACAAATGGGGAGGGAGGAAGTGCTTATAATTCCCAATTGTCAATTATATAGAAAGCATGTCATCACACTAATTCATATCATATGTGATGGTATCATTTTGTAAATGATGCAAATGACATTACTTGTGTGAGTTTACATCTGTGCCATGTCATTATGTCAATGATGCAAACTGATGCAAATATTTGCACTATTTTGTATGACATCATTACACAAGTGCAATGAATTCCAAGGAAATTTGGTCCATTACATGCCAAGTCCATTGTACTGAACTACAAACAAATCAGTCAGGATGTACAAGGGATTTGGATTCTACTTGACAAGGAAATTTATTTCACAGAGACAATGTGACTCTTCTCCTTATCAAAATGAGGAGGTGATCTGATTTCCCTTGATGGGAGGCTTTGCATTGCTTCATCTGGCTTTCCATTAGGCAGAAGAGGCTGTTATGCATATAGCAAAACATCTTCCAGTGCTTGTTGGCAGTTACTAGAAGTGCCAAAGGAGCCAGTCACAGGAGGCCAAATGAAGCATTCTTCCAGTCACGAGCACTTTGGATTCTCGGCTACAAGCAAACACTTCAGCACAAAACCTTCTGATGATTTTTTCCTCTCTTCCTTCATACAAGAGCTTCTTAATTTCATGTTCAAGTGTAAAAGACTAATGATGCAGTTTTCAGTAAGTCTAGATAAACAAGCAGAGTGATAAATTCTCCTCTTGCTTCCCTTTATAGCCATGAAAGCAGCTTGGATTTATGACCTACTGTATTCTTTTAGTGAATCTAAACTACTGTCATGTTTGGAAAGTGAAACTTCTGCTTCTAATCTGTAGGTGCATAGCAGTTCCTACCTCTCCACTCCCTCTTCTTAGAGTTAAGCAGGTTATTATTTAGGCATAGTTGGCAATTTTTCAGGCTGGCAGTACAGAGTCTTTATAAATCTTCCTCCAGGACATGGTTGCACATCACATCAGATTTGCCTCCTGCCCTTCTTATATCAAAGAGTCCTTAAAAATGTTAAACTGATATTAACAGATTTGAGCTTATTTCTCAGCCCCTCTTCCTTTCCAGGCTAAACTGATGCTTGCTTAATGGTTTTGCATTCCTTCTTCAAGACTATCTCTGTACTCCTCTACACCGGTCCAACATGGTTCACCAACCATCATCACACCTTCTCTCTACTTCTCTATAGCCTAGCCCTTATTAAATTTCTGACTTCTTCCTTCTGGGCAACTATTGTGAGACAGTTTAGAGACTCTTACCTCTTTCCCAGCAAGTTACCACTCTACAACATCTTGCTTGTCTGGGAAGATCACATGACAAGACAGGAGGCACTGCTTAGATGCCACTTCTTGTACAGGTCCCCTTTACCTTACTTGTAGGAAAGGATATGCATTGCTTTGAAATGTACCCTCAAAGGAGTGCTTCACTTGACCACTGTTGAAGCAGACCACTGTTGGCCCAATATATACATTTATTATTGTGGCTTCATATTTCTGAAGAATACTTTTGATTTACAATGCATGATGATTTATGCATGTTTACCTAATACATTACTTTTCTGCTTTTCAAAACTCCAACCTTCTCAGTGTGTCAAATATAAAATGAAAGCAGAAGCTTGGCAATTAAAAGCCAAAGAAAACAACTATATTTTCCAATCTGCTGAGATACAAGAAATGGATCAAGGTGTATATGTTTCTTGAAAGGGAATCTTTGGGAATTGGGAATGTATTTGGGAAAATCCTATCTCTAATGCTAACCCTTACAGTTGTCATTGATAGGCCACTGAGCAGGATTTCTGCTGATGACTTAAACTAAGAGGCATGTTCATAAGCATACAGATATTCCTTCAAATATGTAGTTGTTTTAAAAAACAAAATAACATTTTAGTTAGACTTGGAAATGCATCAGCAACCAGTACAGTAGACACCAAACTTTGACACAAAAAGTAGCCAGTAGCAGGTGAATCATGCCAAAACTTAATGCTTATGATGTATCATTTTCTGAAATTAGTACATATGGATTTGAATTACATAGTCTACACTGCATTCATTGTGGAGTCCTTGGTGCTCTGAGCTTCGTTGTTTGCCTGCAAACGTTTCATTCCCTGACTAGATAACATCATCAGTGCTAGTGAGTGTGGCATTTGCTCCCTGTTTATATACAGTAGCTTGCCCTGTCAGAGTTGGTGGGATGTGTGGTTTTCTCCTTGGTAGTTCCTTGATTATTGTTTTCTGCTTGACTGTGTGTCTGCTTGAGTGTTTATCTCCTTGGTAGTTCCTTAATTAGGACATTGTTTTCTGTTTGATTGTTTGTCTGGTGTTAATCCCTGCTTGTCTGGGTGTAGGCTGCTGGAGAGGATATGTTCTGGTCTTTTTGTTTCCTTCTTAGCTTTTTTATTGAATGGTGTGTAAATGTGGTTTATCTCTAAGCTCTATTGATGGCTGATTTGTCTGAATGCCAAGTTTCCAGGAATTCCCTAGCATTTTGGGATTTAGCTTGGACTAGGATGTTCACAGTTTCCCAGTTGAAACTATGGTTGAGTCTGTCCATGTGTTGTGAGATTAAGGAGTTTTCATTGTGTCTTCTGACTGCTAGTTGGTGTTCATGGATGTGCTCTGCTGGACTTCTGTCTGTCTTACATAGTGGCTGTTATAGTCCTTACATTGTATGTTGTAGATGACTCCTGTTTTTTCTTCTTGGGCTACTGGGTCTTTTGGTTTACTTAAGATATTTTGGAAGGCTTTAGTTGTTTTGTGTAATATGGTGATGCCATGCAGTTGTAATAGCCTGTTGGTTGTTTCTGAGTTATCCTTTTCATAGCTTGTGTTGGTTGTGCTGTAGTGGGTTGAGTGGTCAGGAATTTTTTTATGAAGTTGTTTGGGTATCCATTTTGTTGGAAGATACTGTATAGGTGGTCTGTTTCCTTTTTCTGGTGCTCTGGGTTGCTGCAGTACATAGTAATCATCTGAATAATGTTCTTACAAAGCTCCTCTTCTGGGAGGTTGGATTACTTTGGTAATGGAACACTTGGTTAGTGTGGGTTGTTTTTCAATATACTTGCATTTCTAATTTGCCATAGTTTCCTCTGCCAGTGAGAATATCCAGGAAGGGTAGTGTGTTGTTTTTTTCTTCCCTTGTGAATTTTATTCCTTTGAAGATGCTGATAGTTTCATGTGTCTTCTCTTGTTGTTCCTTTTTTATTATGACGAAGGTGTCATCTACATACCGGATTCATACTTTTAGACTTGTTGGTATATTTGTCCATCAAACTGAAGTAGGTAATGAGGCAGAGATTATAAGGTCCAAGATTCTAGGTATTTCGATCTTAGTGTATCTGGCTAGGTCAGGTGTGTTGTGTAGTACTTCTGCTATGGATTCTTTCGCTAGATCTGGATCTATGGACGTAAAGAGTTCTGTGACGCTGAACGAAACCATAATTTCATCTTCTTCTATTTTTCAGTCTTTGATTTTTTGGAGACACTGTAGTGGGGAGTTGATAGAATATTTGCTCCCCTCTGTGAGATGTCCAAGGTTTTTTGTAAGTTCTTTTGCTATGTTCTACGTTGGGATCTCTGGTAATGATGCAGTTGGACAAAGAGGTATGCTGGGCAGTTCATTCATAGAATAAAAAATATCACTGTTATCAACATATGGTTCCAAGGAACCCCACAGAGGTTCTTCATGCACAAAATAAATGTGACGTTTTCTCACAGCACTCCCAATAAATATACAGCAATTCTAAAAGGCTGCCTTTTTCTCATTCTTCTCAGATGCCATACTTAGCTTCATTTCTCTTATAAGTAGCTATGAGCATGCATGTAAATAACCAAAAATCTACTCATCTGTGACAAGCAAGAATTGTCTCCAGCTGAACAGGTGCAAATTAGATGCAAATGTATTGTTCATTTACCAATGAATGTGAAGGGATACAATATATATACAGTAATTTATGGTATGCAAACACCACATATTTGTGGCAAATTAATAAATGAGAAATGCTATGTTTATATTCATCAAGATGTACCTTTGAATTTAAGGTGCATAATTTCTATATCAAGAAATACCAGGCACTGTTTGAATAAGTAGGTTACCACCTTTTCATTAATCTTGCCTTTTTATGAATTTGAAATAGACAGTCTTTCTTGTTTTAGAATGAAA
Source organism: Python bivittatus (assembly GCF_059951505.1). Classification (NCBI taxonomy): domain Eukaryota; kingdom Metazoa; phylum Chordata; class Lepidosauria; order Squamata; family Pythonidae; genus Python; species Python bivittatus. The sequence goes on along the minus strand of NW_028277112.1, from coordinate 61,691,872 downwards.
TTTAACATATTTGTTCCAGACATAACTTTACATTTCAGAAGTTAATTCACGGAATGTTATTTGTCATCCTCCACATTTGTATTCAAGGGGTGATATATCGGGCTGGACCCATAGGTGTCTTTGGCAAGCTGTAGGCTTCTTTAGCTAATGAAAAGGTTTTTCATGACTTACACATGATTAGACTTAGCAAAATGAAAGAGAGAGAGAGGGAGTTGGAAGGGGGAATAGAGACAGCACTGAGGCATTTCTGACAACTAGCCAGGAAGCAGCAGTGATACAGCAGCAGTCTGAAGATAGGAGAGGGATGGTGCATCTGTGCTTGGCCTTCAGCCCAGTAGGACCTGAAGTACCGCACCAGCAGCAGAGACAGGGTCCTTGAAGAAAATAGCTGGAAGGTACCAAGGCTGTTATTCCTTGTGAAACCAGAGAAAGCAAAGTTGTCTAGATTGAACCACCCACTAACATAAAAAATATCAGGTACAGTACAATGTACTGTAGATATAAGTTAGAAAACAGATCAGAATAAGATATGGGAAATAAGACAGGTAAGGAATTGAGAAATAAGACACAGATACAACAATAAGAAATAAGACATATAGAAATAAGGAAATAAAGTATAAGTCATAGATACAGAAATATACATGCTAGATAAAGAACTAAGACAAAGTATAGAAATAAAAAAAACAAAGCATAGCTATAGTAACCTAGAGATAAGATGTCCGGAAATCTGAAGTCTATAGACAAGTCTGAAGTCTATAGACACAGTAAAAAAATCTATAGGCACAGCAGGTAAGATTAGCAGAAATTCCAAATGTATTTGTAAAAGAAATCTATATTTTTGTATAATAAATCCTCCCATACAAAAAAGAGAAATAAAATTCAACAGTTGTCTGTGATCTGTAATATCCCTGAAAAGAAACTGCGACACTTGGAAATTTATATTATAAACAAAACAACTCCATAATATTTGAACAAATTGCTTGAAAGTCATCTTATTGCTCCTCTGGTGAAAAAAACTAACTCAAATGTTGATAAAACATACTATCTACTGTTGCAAACTGCTTATACCTTAAACATTTAGTAACAAATTCCAATGGAACTCTGAAGCTTATATGTGATTTTAAAAAATCTAGTGAGTTACAGTTCACTGTTCACAGATTCTACAACACTTTGCTGATTTTCTGGAAGACAAAGTCGCTCGGATTTGTTCCCAATTAGATGTCAGCGTGGCTGGTCTAGTGGAGGTTCCTAGGGCAGTCTCTTGCCTGGTTATCTGGGAATGGTTTTATCCTGTTGCTCTCGAGAAAGTGGACAGGATCCTAAGGAGTGTGAGCACAACCACCTGTGTTTTAGACCCGTGCCCCTCCTGGCTGGTGAAAGCCTCCCGGGATGTGACATGTAGGTGGGTTCTGGTGGTGATTAATGCTTCTCTGGGGGAAGGGGTGGTGCCCCAATCTTTTAAGGAGGCTGTGGTCCTCTCTCTTCTTAAGAGGCCATTGCTAGATCCCACCCTGTTGGATAATTTTCATCCAGTCTCCAATCTTCCCTTTTTGGGGAAGGTGGTTGAGAAGGTGGTTGCGCTGCAGCTCCAGAAGTTCTTGGATGATACCGATTATCTAGACCCTTTTCATCAGGGTTCAGGCCTCGATGTGGGATGGAAACAGCATTGGTCGCACTTTTTGATGACTTCTGGTGGGAGCGAGATGGGGTAGTGCGTCCATTCTTGTTCTACTTGACCTCTCAGCAGCCTTCGATACCATCAATCATGGTATCCTTCTGGAGCAGCTTCAGGGGATGGAGTGGGGGGCACTGTGTTGTCCTGGTTAACTTCCTTCCTCTGTGGGCATTCCCAGTCAGTGTTGATAGGGAGAAAGAGGTCCAGCCCTCGGCCCCTGCTTTGTGGGATTCTGCAGGGTTCAATACTTTCTCCACTCCTGTTTAACACCTAGAAGAAGCCACTGGGTGAGATCATCCATTACCATGGGGTGCGATATCATCAGTATGCTTATGATACTCAGCTGTATATCTCAGCCCATGTTATGTTAAGTGATGCCATGACCTCCCTCTTATAGTGCCTGGAGGCTGTTAAGGTCTGGATGGGGAGCAACAGGTTGAAATGGAACCCTGGCAAGACAGAATGGCTCTGAGTTGGGGTTCTTTGGCCCATGGAGAATTGCCACCTTTGGTCTTGGATGGGGTTGCACTGCCCCAGATGGACCCAGTACATAATCTGGGGGTTCTCCTGGACTCACAACTCCTGTTCGAGGAGTAGGTGGCAGTCATGGCCAGGAGGGCCTTTGTGCAACTGCAGGTTGAGCCCCAGTTACACCCTTTTCTGGAGCAACAGGCCCTGCTCACAGTCACCCTGGTCATCTCCCGCCTTGATTATTATAATGCGGTCTACATGGGACTGCCCTTGAAAAGTATCTGGAAGCTTCAGTTAGTTCAGAATGCAGCAGCCCACATAGTTTTGTGCAAGCCTAGATTTGCACGCGTGTCACCTCCCTTGCGGGAGATGCATTGGCTGCTGATTTGCTTCCAGGTCCAATTCAAGATGCTGGTTATCACCTTTAAAGCCCTACATGGCTTGGGCCCAGGTTATTTGAAGAACCGCCTTTTCCCAATTTCATCTGCCCGACCCACCGGATCAGGGAGGCAGGGTATGTCCCCTCTGTTAAGGAAGTCCATCTAGCAGGACCAAGAAGAATGGCCTTCTCCATGGTGACTCCCTCCCTGTGGAACATCATCCCCACAGAGATAAGACTGGCCCCCACCTTGATGCTCTTCCGCAAGGCCCTGAAGACATGGTTCTGCCAGTGGGCCTGGGGATCCCAGGTTGATACAGAGCCCATCAAGTGGTTTATTTGAATATATTGTCGCCGCCAAGGGGGTGGGGGGGTGGAGTGGGTTTTGTATTGGGATTTTATTCTTGTAAACCACCCGGAGTCACTGTGAGTTGGGCAGCCATATAAATGGTTTAAATAAATAAAATAAATATTGTATTAAATTATATACCAACTACTTGGAACTTAATATACTTTGAACAAAGTTTTTTTCCCCCATACTCTAGGAATAGCAAAAAGAATATTCTTTAGGAGATGGAAAAAGACTAACTCCAGATATAAAAGATTGGATTTCAAAGATGTGTGATTTAGCAGTTTTTCAGAAAATTATATATTCTTTTAATCAGAAAAGATCGCATTATCTCTCCCTTTGGAAAAAAAATTCTTGGACAGGCTTCGTGAATATTGAAAGCTTAGTTTCTCTTTTTAAAGACTTATAAAATCAGATGAACTTGAAACATATTTGTAATTACAGATTTTTTAGTCTTTTTATGTTTTTGTCATTTGTTTTCCTTTTTTTCTTTGCATGTAGTGAATTGTTCATTTTTATTTTATGTATGTTTGTTTAAAAATGGATTAATAAAAACTTTTTTTTTTTAAAAAAAGGGGGGTGTCTATACATGGTTCCTTGGGAATTGGCTCAACTAAAATCAATAGGGTTTGATTCTGATTAGACGTATAAGATCACGGAGTTATAGATGGTGTTATAGATTAATGTATGTTCAAAGTATCATGATGCTAGAATATATTTGCATAAATGAGGGCTGTTTTGTAAACAAATATTTGCATCACCAAATTATAAACTGATTATGAAGAAGGGCCTGAAGTCAAGGACCCTATAGCCTGTTGTCAAAGGAAGCAATTTGAGTGTGCTCGTGGAGAGCAGGAATCTAACCTGTGTACAAGGAAGAGCTCTTTGTAACTTCAACAGAAATAAGGTTTATTATAGAAAATGTGGGGGGGGTATAGGCTCTTTCCCACCCCCACGTCCCACCCCATCCCTACAAGGAAAAAGCCAGAGAGCAAGTGTGTTTGGGAAGACAAACACAGGAAGACAAACACAGGAAGGAAGTCATTCTGTGGTGGAATGCTGAACAGACTTTGGGAATTCACAGGAGGCAGCAAGACAGCTAAGGAAGGAAATAAGACCTTTACAAAAGAGATTCTTGAGTCAAGGGGATGGGGGAAGCAAAAGAAACAGACTCGGAGTAACTTCATCTTAATTATGCTAGGTATAAGTTGTGTGGGAGAATTATTGTTGTAGGCTTTCAAGATTCCGTTATATTACCCAACTAGCAATAATAACTAACAGCTAGGTTTCAGCTCATGCCTAGCGAGTATGAGTGGCTTTGGATATTAGGCCCCCTGGTTCAAGGACTTTCAGTCTTTCGTGCTGGATGCTATACTGTCCCAGACAGGACCAGTACACAATATGGGGATCCTCCTGGGCTCATAACTCCTATTCAAGGAGCAGGTGGCAGCCATGGCCAGGAGGGCCTTTGCACTGCTTTGTGTTGTGGGCCAATTGCACCTATTCCTGGACCACGCGCTCCTGCTCACGGTTACTCACTCCTTGGTCACCTCCTGAATAGTTTATTGCAATGTGCTCTACATGAGGCTGTCCTTGAGAAGCATGTGGAAGGTGCAGCTAGTACTGAATGCAGCTGCGTCATCAGTTATGTGTACTTTTTGGCTAATGCATATTACACCTCTGTTTTGTGAGCTGTACTGGTTGCCATTGTGGTTCCAGGTGCAATTCAAGGTGCTGATAATAACCTATAAAGCCTGCCCTTTGGAACATCATTCCCCAAAGACTAAATTGGTCCCCACCCTGTCAGCCTTTCACAACCCCTTAAAGACTTGATGCTGTTGCTGGGCCTGGAGATCTGAGTGTGTTTGTGTCTGAGCCCATGCAGTGGCTGTACTGATCTTTGTTGTGATTCTTTACCTCAGCTCTGTTTTTATGTGTATGCTGTTGTTTTTTATTGTTTTATGCTTTTTATTACTGTTTTTAATTATAGTTTGCCATCCAGAGTCATGAATATGGCCATAAATATTGAATAAATAAATAAAATATTTCCAGAAATCTAAAGGATTCTTCTTTGCTGAACTGACCAGCCTCACAGGACTTGATACATTCTCACAGACAAAATGAGAGACAAAGAGGGACAATTGAGGAAATTCCTACATCTATCTATAGCCTGCTGCCCATTGTAGTCAGCAGGTTATAAGAGGCTGAAAAGTCAGTCCAACTAAAGTCACACTTCCGACATCTGCCTGTAGACCATATGCAGTTTCCAGACTCACTTTGATTATAGGCATGAAATTCAAATATCAATGCTGCAATTGTTGGCTTTATAATTTTTTAAAAAGCTAATGATTATTTGACTTTAAACGTAACCTTCATCCACTGATTTAAGTACTGGAGTGAAGCATAGCCACTCTCAAATTGGTGCTACCCAGTTTTATTGGGACTATAGGAGGCAGCATGTTTACCTAGTGTTGTCAAATTACAGTCACAGTTCAATACTTGGGGGCACATATGGAGAAGGCTGGTAGAAGCTACATGTTTTAATATATGATGTCATCATGTTTACTTTATGAAGATTGAGGTATATGATAAATATAACTAAAAATATCCTTAGAATTTGAAAAGTAAATCACTAAACTTTAAAATACAAAAATAGCAGCATATGATAAAAACTATGATATGATATCAGTCAAAATATTTATAATGTTCAAAAGACAGATTAATACAGCTTAATAAATAAAGATGAAAGAGCTTTACCAACTTCCAAACAGTTAGGGGTAAAAATGTGGCACAAATTGTATGTAACAGGCTTCTTAGAGCCCAGGAAAATATTTTACAGTTACGGGCCAGAACATCTATATATCCATGAAGCAAGCAGCAACCTTCCTACTGTTTTAAAATATGGCCAGTAAGAGGCTCAAAGGATCCATATCCTTACTGATATATGGGATGCTGAATAAATACATCCAGTTTCCTAGTTTTTGCAACCTGATCCACTTTTCCTTGCAATAAATCTAATAAAATAAGACCCTGTGAGAATCAAGCCTTCATGGTTGTGAGCAACTGCTAAAGGCTTGACATCTTGCAAGAACTTAAGTATAGTCATTACAAAAGTGCTCTCTGTAGCAGAAACCAAGCATATCTTAGAGATTCTTGGAACTAATAAGAGGGCCTGAGAAAATAACCTTAAGAGACAGAGAATCTTGAATGAAAAAAAGTACCTCGGTTTCCTCAAACTAAAACCATTCAGGGCTTTAAAAGTTATCACCAGCCTTTCAGCTCTGCCTGGATACAAAGCAAGTTACACATTCTCCAAATATCCTTTTAACAACTCAGGTTCTCCCAGATTGTAGTTTTTAAATACCCCTCAAAAAACAATTTTGTGTACAGCTCATTGAAATAATCCAGTTTTGATGGATAGTAGTCAGATATACAGTCTCCAGGAGCGGCACTGGTGCACTAGTCTGAGCTAGGAAAAAAATATATTGGCTACAACCAGGCCTTGGTATTCATACACCTCTAGGAAGGAAAACACCTTACTATAAGCCCACAGCACCAGCTAAACTTTAGGTTCCGGCTCAGTTTTACTATCATGAGTACCTCTTTCTTGTTCAGTCACATTCAGCCATTTACTATCTCCAGGCAACAGCGGAAAGCTTTAGAAGCCTCTCTAGAATGAGACAGAGTAGAATTAGGTGTTATCCACATACTGATGATACTGTGCTCTAAATTCAGTAATGTCAGAGAAATATTGACTAGCAGCATGGGTTCAAAATAAAACTCTGAGGAATACCAATGTCATTTCTGACACTGGATCTCCCAGAACTAAAGCCAACATACTACCTTGCTTCAAGATCCCGGTGCCAGAACCTGGGAACAATACCTTATACCATGACCTTATACCATGAAAGGTCCAGTAGAGCCAATGTGAGGGTAGCACTCATACTATCTACTCCCAACGTATATCCTTTTGCTACACAGTCCAATATAGCCTGAAATGAGATTGCAATGAACTGATTTTAGACAATTTTACCATACATTTTTTCATATATTTTTTTCTGAAGTTTAGAACAAGAAATCCAAAAAATGAAAAGTTTCTCTCATTGCATCATTAAGTCCCTTCTAGAGTTCATTATCACTACCTACAACCTGGGTCTGTCCTGTCCTAGGCTGTTACCTCGCACTGGCTAGAAATATGTTTTCTTATTTCCTGCTCTGGACAGTTGTTTGGGGATGGTTTATCGACTTTGGAAAATGTGTTTGTGTATGTATGTTTTTTTCTCTCTTAACACAGGAAGCAGTTCTATCTTAATACAAGCCTTAGAAATGTTGAAATGACTGTTGCCACACGGAGGTTCAATCTCAGCAGCAAAATATTCTATTTTATGAACTGTCAACAAGAATCTGAACAATTTATCAAGATAAGATACCATGGACCTCTACCACTTTGTAAAACTCTGCATAGTAAAGGCTGAACTTTGAAAAGTAATACAGCTCACTCAAAAACATATATTAGCTCTATAAATTCCAGGAACAAGTGGCTCTTAATATACTGCTTCTGATCAAGAAGGGTTATTTTTTAAAATTATATATTACTGATTCTCAATGTGTAGAATAAGTCATTTAAGAGTTTCGGGACATCAATTCAACCTATGATTCATTTTTTGTGAGGGTAAAATAATAACGGAATATTGTAATTCAGACTTTTTATTGCCTTTCTAATCTTGGCACAAACACAAATATGATGCAGCTTCAGAACATTACACATACATAAAATGTGACGTATATCTGTCAATAGACAATAAAAATTTGCAATCCCAGTCAGATAATTATTCCCATTACAAGACACCTTTAAATAAGGGCTAAATTAAACTATTAAGTGAAAAATAGCTTTAGGTTTCCATTCCTTTGGAGTTTTTTTTCCTAATAAAGCTTAAAGTACTCTTATTCTATACTTATTAATATTGGCAAAATAGATGACAGATTTACTGGCAATTCATTCTTTAATTCCTAACTAGGAATTTCCAATGAAAACCCTTTCAGGAGTGTTTTTAAGAGGCAAAAATTCCAGTGATGTATTTCTACCACTGTGAATGTAAAATAATACTTGGTTAGTTTTATTTTGAAAACTGGACCTACTGAACTCTATGAATTATTTCAGGGCTGGAAGCATAGCAATCATACCATGCACTCAATCTGCAGTTGTATTTATATTAACAATACCTATAAAGATATATTGCCTATCAATACATTGGCATTCTGACATTTTTGTTGCATAAGGTAACATACTTATGGCACATATTCCAGGCTTCAGATGTACTCAGGTAACATCATCAGGATCCCACAGTTCAGAAATGCAAAGTAGCAAAGCACACTGTCACTGTCTTTTTATAATATATCCATTGGTAGATTGTATCACTACAGACTATGCAGAACCTGTGCATGCTGAAAGCCACAATTTCATAGAGTAAGCTCAGGAATAACCTGCTCCATTTTACATTTTGAATGTAAAGAAGTATCTTTTTAAATAGGGGAGCATTCCAATATTCAACCCTTTCAAGCTATATTCAGAATTAAGAAGATAGATAATGTGAACCTTTCATGATATATCTTGGCTTGAAGAACCAATAGACTGTTGGAAGCCTGGAGGTATCCCAAATGAAATAAAATTATTAACTTCTCGGGAAACATTTCCTATTCCCATTACTTTGTGCTATTGTACCCAGTTAATGTCACAGACAGCTACCATATGATGTACTTCTGCTCATTATTAGTGCTAAGTAATTAAAAGTGACATATGATTGATAACCAAGATTGATCACAGAATTTTTCATTAATTACTAATCAGAATTTTCATTGCAAAATTTGAAACATAGCCTCCTTTTTGTGATATTGAAGATACTTTACAATTAGCAAACACATCAGAGACAATATAACAAAAATACATACATATTTTCCTACCACTGATCAGAATTTGGCCTTACTGACCAATTAAATAAACCTTCAGTCATCCATATCCTTGCTTCTACATTGGCTAGAAACATTCATAGGCTACTAGAGCTTATAATATTCATGACACTTTCTTTAAAAAAGAAAGAAAATTATTTTGTTAACCTCAAACCTCCAGAGAACCATATCTACCTCCTATGTATACAAGGATATATATATGTCATTTCCATTAGTAATTATTCTAACTTAGCACATAGAGATAAAATTATATTCCCCAGTGCAGGTAAATCAGAAGCCAGCTATTCATTTAGCTTTTCAAATGCATTTTTATATTGATTGTATTTAAGAGGGTTTTCCCATGTGATTGTATTTCAGTTCTATCCATACAAATGAGACACAATGATGGTAGGAAACTAGAATGAGTGTTTTAATAGATAGTATAATTTATGAGATTTAAAATCTACTAAGTAAATTTTAAGAAACCTGTATATATATTTAAAGATAAATACAATTAAGCACACACAGAATATTTTAGCAAGTTAATTTTACATAATCTTATATATAACAGTGGCTATTAAATGACTGATATTGTGCAAACGTGCCAAGTTGATGCAGTTTGTAAGTCTCTTTAATGCTTGACCAACAAATCCTTTGCAACAATATTTTATATAAGTAGCTGCATGTGCTCAGCACACATTAAATGAAAAGCAAATGACCAGATGCCTTGATATACTAGATCAACAGGCACAAGGAAACCTTGCTGAGAATGCCTGATATATCTGAACACAAAATTAATTGTTCCTATTAATCACTTTATCTAAGCTAGTTCACTTATTTGATGAGAGAGTGAGATGGACAGTATAAAGGAAAGATGCTAACTTTAGTTTTGGTTGGACGTAGGACTGCTTTATGTAGATTCAGGAAAGAAGCAGATTAATATTTCTTAGCCCATTTAAAGTCCAGTAATACAAATCTTGGGCCAGATTATATCAACTGCCCAGCGCTATCACATCCCCTTCCTTGAAAAGACAACGTAAATAGCAATGAAATTTATATAGGACAAAGAAACAAGAATAATCCATAAGAATTATTAAGCAAATTTGCATATCTATATTAAACACATAATCAAGACCCATATAAAATATTTGGATATACCCACATTCAGTAACAGCCGATCTATAAACAGACTAAAATAATACTACTTCTCAGTTCTATTTCAGATTACAGATGAAGAGGCATATGTCAGCATCCTCCTCTACATTAAAAACAAACAAACAAATCCACGAAGCATGTACTGAACTAATACATAAAAAAAAGAAGTTTAAAGATGTATTTTATCTAATTTAATAGAAACAAGGAGCTTGTTATATGGATAACATTCAGGGACCATCTGCATACCTACACACACGGTCACATGAATGCAGTCTAAAGCAGAACACTCCAAAATTGTACACCTTATTCTACATGGCATTTTTCTTATTACAGTATTATACATTACTGGTTCTTGCATAATTTTTCAGAGTGGTGATCAGCACTGGCCAGCAATATCTCAGTGAACTGCAGCATCACTGAACATAGGACATAAATCCTCACTCTTACCAGCACTTTTTGGAAGGTGACAAAAGATGCACCTTGGTCAGCACTGGGCAAATACCTTGACGCTAATGGGCTAGGATCCCAGATATTATAGCAGTAAAAGCAGCTATCTGGTCAGCAATTATGCATTTGCAAAGCAACTGAATAATCACTGCTTCTGCAGTTGTTACAGTAAAAGAGGGGATTCCCCTCTTCCTCCTATTGATTGCCCTCGGTAGCAGCTGGCCTTTTCCACTAGCAAACTGCATGAATTGCTGCTGCCTGTCAGCATGTCAGTAAAGTATGTACTGCATGGAAATTGCGTGTTAACTGGCGTCATCATCAAAGCACACTGTCTATAAACAATGCTGTAAGTACACAAAAGAGGGATGCTCACATTTAATTATTTCTGGAGTACAGTGTTAGGTTGACTGTCCAACAATGGGAAGATGCTTTCTGACATCCCTTTCATCTGAAAACATGGGTGAGTTTTACCACAACATGAAGAAGAGGTTATCTCCCTGCCTTAATCTATACTCTACTTATTTTTTACAAGGAATCATCTCAGCATTGAGGCTTATATTTAGCATTCTTTTGTGTGTGTGCATGTAAGGGGGATGAATAAGCCTTCTCCCCTAAGAATGTAAAGTCTAAAATCAATTTCAAGGTATAAAAATTCACCACCTGAAAATAGCAAAAAGGTATTATTTCTATCTTCTATCTAAAACCTCACAAGTTTATTGGCATGGTGCCTGTATAACTAAGCCTTCTGAATGAATTACAGTTCAGGTGCAGGCCGAAGACATCCTAATCTGAACTAGCTGATCATATAATGGCTGAGTTCCAATATGCAAGCTAACCATGGTTTAGAATCTAAACATAGCTTTCCAAAGTACAAGTGAGCCACAGTTTGATTTGTTTGCTTTCCACATTCTATTTACTGAGCACCTCAGTATTTAGGCATAGTTGCCCCTGCTATTTTATCCATCTAGGCAGTATTGCAATATAGGCCTGGTTGACATGTAATATAAGCAGTAATGTAACTTGCTTGTTTCTGACGCAGGTCAAAATGATTTCAGTCATTGTTTAAAAAGTCCTGCTTAGAAAATGCAGCTATAGCTTCTAATTCTGGGTATATAATCAATGTCAAAAACCATAGCATGTCAATTTAGTCCCCACACTAAGCCATACATCAACTTTATAAAACCATGATTTGACATGACATCTTAATTGAGCAGATGAGTCTGGAATCAGATAATAACATACTCGTACGTCATGCCTTATTTACTTAACATTGTTATAAAATATGTTTTACATCACCTTTATGAATGTTTGGGGCTACATTATAGTGTCTGGAGCATTAAGAGGTCAACAGATTCTATTTTAAGAATGCAGTTACTAAAAACTGGAAAAATTCAGTTTGTTATGGATGAAGCAAATGGTGTAGAATCCTCTATTAAGAAAGCAGAACTTGTACTTACAGGTTGCTAATGAACTTACCTTTGAAATCCAGTGATCAGTGTTCAATCCTAGTATTACAAATATTAAAATTGAAGTACTATATAGGTTACAAGATAGGTAATCAGTTATGCTCCTCTCCTCTTTGTTCTTGAGAATAGGTAAACTCAATATGGTTAAGGCGAAAGTCTTGTGTAAACCTAAACAGCATTGCTAATACTACACACATTCCATTACTTACTGTATCAGCAGCAGACATGGACACAGTGAAGAAACACTGAGGCATATATTATTAAAATCAAGTTCTTCAAGAAGAACATATATTTGATTTCTCTGAGAATAAGTAATAATGCTGTCAATGTCATGATGTATATCAGATGCATACATTATGTTCAACTTAGGAATACCTACTGTTTTCTATTTCCCTTTTGAGTTTTCCCTTTTATCATTTTTCACAGGACCCCATAACTACTGATTCATCCTAGAGAGTGTGTGTATATAGAATAAATATATATGTCAACCTACCTACCCCAAAGTACTCAAAGTATGATGGTAAATTAATGGTTCCCAAAAGACTGGGCTGTAAGATATCTTGTATAGAATAGCCCCAAACAAATGAATGAAAGTCAGAAGAAATTGAATCTTTAAACAATAACTATCTTATGAGACATCTGGTAATAATTAAGAATTGACAAAATAAGATTCTGATATTCCAGAAATTCCTTTTATGTGCTTAGTTAATGTTATGTCAATGCCCAGTTCTGTTTTGTAGCTGACCAAATCATTTTTGTATCATATTACTACAGAGGACAGAAAAAGCATGCCCCTTTCCCTCTGCACCAGAGAAAAGCAATCTCCTCTAGAGAAATTTTCAGCTTTTATATCAGCCAATATGTCAGGTCTCCACAGAGTATTTCCCTTGTTTTACAGTGACATCTATCCGGCAGTTCTAGGGAATCCCCAAGTCATTCACTCAACATCAGCACCGTTTGGTGTGGACAGTTCCCCTCTGCAGTAATTCTAGGACAATTTGCCACCCCTTCACTATAGAATGCCCAAATTATAACTAATTAATTAATCAAATAAATAGGAAAAATACATGCCGATATACAACAATATGAGTCTATACAAAATTACATCAAATGAAAAAGACAGACAGAATTCCCGAATTTGACTAGGAATTATCATTCTTCAGCACCTTTGCCTCTGTCATTCTGCCCTTTATCCACACATCTATTCAGCCTAAAATGCAAACATTAAGTAGTACTGACAAGACTAAATTTCAGGTGTTATAAAACATGACTAGGCACTCCACTGACAAACAATCAACTTAAAGCAAGCATCTCAGAATCACTTGCATGATGCTGGTGCATTTAGAAAAGGGGGAGGAAGAAGAGACTCAACATTTTGCAACCACTGAAATACCAGAACCAGCATATGAGAAAATGCTTAATGTGGTTTATTTAATTCATGTTAATGGAACTGAATTTGGAAAAGAATCAGATGACATTAAGGGTGCTCTCAAGTAATAACTGGGCCCTGTCAAGGACCAAGCAAAATATCTAAACAATCTCACATGTCAAACACTAGCCAGAGAAGTACTTTCTACAACCAGAGAATAAATTCTCCAGACAATATAGTACCGTATAAAACAAAATTTATCAGAGGTTGAAATTGTCAGCATCGCTAAAGTTAGCAGTCAAACATACCAAGACAAACAATGATCAACCTACCAGCGTCCAAACCTCACAAATCTGGCCTGCTTTCAAACAGACTTCTTTTTTCAAAGGGAAAAAATGCACACCCAAGGCCCTTCAGATGAGGCAAAAAGGAACACCCTGTCCCCCGCAGTTTCTTTTTTTCTCCCGAAGGCCTGAAAGACTTGGCCAACTAGCTACCTTTTCGAAACACAACATTGGTAAGGGAATAAAGACTGTTCTTTTTCACAGTCTCCAAAGCCCCAAACATGAAGACGTAGTCTGCTTGTTGCTCAGAGAGCTTTCACAAAGTTTCCCTCCCTTGCCACTCAACTTCTGAAAAATGAGCCATCGAAATCCACCTGAAAATCGTTAAGGCAATGACAATCCAGCGTATCATGCAAATCTTACAGAAACCCAAGGGGCGTGAAAGAGGGGAGGGGAGAAATTATGGAACTGACCGCCGACTTTGCCACCCTTTTCTTCTTCGTTCACCTCCCACAGCTATATGTGATCTGGGCCACCCGAGCCATCGCTATTTCTCCACCGCCCCGTCTTTTTCCAACAGCCGCCAGCTCACTTACCACATCCCCGGGTACACAACGCCCTGCTGACCTCCTTCTTGAGATTCCTGCCCGTCTCCAGGGGCGGGGAAGACGCCCGGAAGAGCGGTGGTGGCGACCCGCTGCTGTTCATGCTAAAGGCTACCACGGGCTCCATGAAGAAGATGTAGCGACTCTCTTCCTTCAGGCTGCTCCCGCAAGCGAAGCCCCGCTCTCCGAGCAGCACCCAAAGCAGCGCGTCCTTCCGCAGCCCGCCGCTTTTCACCGGCCACACCTGGTGCACGCGCACTCGAGCTACGGCGGAGGCGGGCGCCAGGCTCGGGCTGCTGAGGTGCGGGAGCGGGTGGCTGGGAGCTGGCGAGGACGGGAGGACAGTTCCTGAGGAGGAGGAGGAGGAGGAGGAGCTGGAGGTGGAAGTGGTGATGGTGGTGCTGGCGGCGGCGGCGGCAGGTTGCACGGGCAGACTCAACAGCGGTGGTGATACCAGCGACGTCGTTTCTTCCCCTCCTCCTCCTCTTCGGCCACCCCCTAGTTCGGCCACACTGTGAGCCAGAACCTTGCCCTCGATCACCACTGAGGCGAGCCGGACCAGCCCCTGGACCGAATCCACGCCGAGCGGCGAGGAAGAGCACGATGCGGCCGCCCCGGCCAGGGCCGAAGCACCCAGCACGAATAGGAGACGCAGCAGCGAAGGGCTGCTACAACAGCAGCAGGGGAACATAACCGGTGGGCGACAGCAGGGCGCTCGAAGGCAGCCCTCAGCACCCCAGTAGTTCTCACTAGCTCGCCCCTCACCCTCGCTTCGTTCCCGCCACCTGCGCGCCGCCCGGTCTTGCGGAAGGGAGGGGGGAGGGTGCTGGTGCCGCTGCTCACTGAGGAGGGAGGAAGAGGAAGGCGGGAAAGCGCCTGAGGGAGGATGGGGCTGCTATTCCGTGAAGCCAGGGCTCTTCGCTTTCACCGCCACCTCTTCGCGAGGTGGAAAGGGGGCTGGGGAGAAGCTTCGGATAGTGCCCAACTGTTAACAACGCTCTCCAGCCTCTAACGCCGGCAGAAGCTCCTGCAACGCCTGAAGCTGGGTGACTGAGAGACAGCGAGAGGCCGGGAGGCGGCGGACTCGCCAAGCGGAGAAGGCGCGCGGCCACCGCCAACAGCAGTAGCGGCAGCAGCCACGTGTTTCCCCGGCTCTGTTTACCTTCGGCGCGGGCTCTGCGTGCGCCCCCTTTGGCGCGCATTCCGCCAGCAGCTGCTCCGTCGGTCGGGGAGGCGGGGAGAGCGGCGGGAGGTGTGAGTTGTTTTGTTTTGCTCGCGCGCATTCTCCTGCTTCACCTGCGGGGAAGTTCGCCCACTCCCCTTCTCCTCACCGCCCCCCGCCTCCTCTCCTTCGCTAAAATAGGGGTGTGTCCGGGGATGCAGTATACGCGCTCGTTCACTGAGGGCTTCTCGCATCCCTATTTCTCTCATGGGCTGTAGGTACCACCTTCAGCGTTCTTAGCAATGAGAAGGAATACTTAGCCCTTCAACTCACCGCTGCTGGGCAACTTAAGCAGGAAACCATTTGCCTGTAGCTGGATCTCAAACATCCGGTCCGTGCTCCATACTGAGAGCTGATCATCTGGGGTCTGTATCTCCCTATATATAACCCTGATTTGGGAGTATGCCTCATCTAATTTAACGGGACTTATTTCTGAGTATGCCTATTTAAAATTACACTATCCCATAAAGTTGTGCAGCCATATAATTTCGTATGTCGGTGAGCAACTCATCTTGAACGCAGAATGAATTCACTAGAACGGCTTTCTCCAAACAGCTCAGCTTAAATGATCAGATGGCTCACGGGGCCAAAAGCTGCTTAGTAGTACTCAACTGGATAAACTGTGTTCAAGCTATTTTCTCTTCAAATACATTTGATACAGTCGGTTCACTTCACCTGCAAACCATCAAATGATGTAACAGGCATTTGCCAACCAGGCTTAACATTTGGGTTCCTCCTGCACTGATATCAATCAGCCATCTAAGTTGATGGAGTTGTGAGGGGTTCAGTTTGGTAATTCTATCATGTCTTGCTATATACCTAAAAATGTATAATGCATGTATGTATTACATCTTATTACATGTATGTAATACAATGTGCCATTGTAATTCAGAATCATGTCTTTCATTTCATCTCCCTTTCCTTTCCCTTATCTCGTAGTTATGTCATGTGAGCTGTAGTTTGCTAATTCTAGTATGTGAAGATGTTTGTGCTAACAATGTACAGTTCTAAAGATCTTCATAGAGACACCACACAGTGCCCTTTTATCTACATAGCTGTGCAAACATAAATCAAGTGTCTGTCCATGGAGGTGTTTGTGAACATGGAGGTGGTATGGAGAAGGCATTTCCAGTTATGCAAGTTAACATGTGGCCTCCCAATTTAGTCAGGAGATAAGTGGTGGCATATGAAGGTTGTTTATGGAGAACATTTTATATATATTCTCAACAGATGGCAGCACCTGGCTTACTTTGTCTAGGATTATCCTTCACTGGGAGAATACCAGGAATCCCAGAGCTGCAGGCTACTCTCTGATGTTGAAAAAAATCCCAGAAGTGGAATTTGTCTCCAAACGATTTTGTGATTCTAATCAGACAAAACTCTTGTTTTATTTTATCTATTAATGAATTGTGAGAGCACAGAGCAGCATATTGTGCAATTTTGTCTTCTCTGTTTTTTCACTCCAAAGATCAATACTCTAGAATGCAAATATAAATTGAGAATACTTTTAGAACAGACCCTAAAGTTATAATTTTTCAGCGAGAGGACAATTAACTTGGGAAAATTC
Source organism: Python bivittatus (assembly GCF_059951505.1). NCBI lineage: Eukaryota > Metazoa > Chordata > Lepidosauria > Squamata > Pythonidae > Python > Python bivittatus. Next base: position 61,674,937 of record NW_028277112.1, on the reverse strand, counting down.
ATGACCTTGAATATTTTGAACACTGGATTAAATATACATTTATTCAAATTGTCATTGGCCAATTGGTCTTTAGAAAGGCATTAAAAACCTGGTTTCCTCCCCAGGTGCTGGAGCCCAGACGATTGGCATTCCCATCTAGAGGAAGGTAATTGCAAGCTCTGATTGCCTACCATGGGCTTATTTTCATTTTATTTGCTTTTGCTTATTTTGCATTTGTTGTAAACCGCCCAGAGTTCCAGTGTTTGAGTTGAGCAGCCATATAAATGTCTTAAATAAATCAATAAGTAAAGTACAATATTTAGGGAATGCATATTTAGGGATTGAAGGGAGAACAATGGGTAGATCACTGCAGGACATGCTTGTTGTATAAAATGTCTGTGTTGTGCATCTATAGTATTGTCACAGACTGCAACCTACATATACTGTTATTTTAAAAATAATACAAATTAACATCTGGTTGCCAAATGTTCACTACTTCATTAGAATTGAAGGTTCATATGACATTTTATCATTTCTTTCCAAGAGCCAGTTTGGTACAGTGGTTAAGACACTAGGCTAAAAAAAAATGAGTTTCTTGGGCATGAAACCAGCTGGGTGACTTTGGGCCAGCCCCTCCCTCTCAGCCCTAGGAAGAAGGCAAGGGCAAACCACTTGCGAAAAACCTTGCCAAGAAAACTGCAGGGACTAGTCAAGGCCATTGCCAGGAGTCAAACACTGATTTGCAGGCACACACAGACACTGCTTTTCATTTGTAAGGCATCCCTGTTCCTCTGGCAATTGCTGGCGTAGGATTGCCAACTGAAAATAGTAAAAATTCCTCTTGTCTTTAACACTTTAGATTAGTGCAGATTTTAATAGATGAACCTTTATCCCTTTATCATACTCCAAAGTTACCCTATTACTTAATCATTTATTCATCCATCAACCTACTGTAAAACAAAACAAAACCAACTACAGTTGTAAGTTTAAAAACTCTGCTCCTAATTTGTCATTTGTTGTTGTGGAATTTTTTGGTAGCAACCCACTTGAGGAATAGATTAAAGAAAGAGGATTACTGAACAAAGGGGATAATTAATCACTGATTTGATTATGGCTTCTATTCTATTATATACAAAATACCCATTATGACCAGCAGAAGTCACGTACTAGAAATATTCTTATTTTACGTGGGCTGCATGTGTCTGATTAATGCATTTGTATGCACGCAGACACAGACTAAACCTCCTCCTAACTCCATGTAAGAACTGAAAGGCAGGTTTTTCTCTCACATTAAAAATGCAACAGAGTAAAAATGCAGTTATTTTATAATAAACATGCAATAGTTTATCAGCCTACTGGAAAAAGCAATGCACGGTAAAAATCCCTGTGGTGTCAGTGCCTTCATCTGCAAAGCCTTATCCTGAATTTTCTTTATGGTTGCATTAGAGTTTAAGAGAATGTTATGAACTAGCTTTTATACAGTTTATTTCAGAAACATCAAATTGTATTGAAAGTAAAGGTTCAAGTCATGAATCCTGCAAATCCTTTGAAAATTTGATTAGGAAGTATTATTATCAAGAGGCCTAAGCACACTTCCTAGTTTTCCTCTGGGGCAAAAGGAGCCCTTTGCTGAGAAGTGGCTCTAACTGTGTTTCTCAACTGCTTAATGAGAATAAACAGCTGATCAATGTTAGATAGGCAGAACGAAGGAAGTGCCTGTCACTTGGTACTGCACAAATATGCTCCCATTGCCTTCATAGTTAGCCATTTATCCCACACATCTGCTTCCTCTTTTTAAAATGGAAGTATCATGTAGTTCTCTGACTTCTTAGAATGTTGGCCCTAATAAATTATTCCTCTCGAACTGGAGTGAGAGTATGCTAACTACAGAATGCTATTTGCTGTTGATATTTTTTATTAAAACAGGTATGCTGTTGGAAAAAAAGATGTAAATGAGGGAATGCCATGCATCTTATTTATAGTCCTTTGTAGAGAAACATTATTTACAGATAAACCTAAGTGTTTCAAGCACTTATATCTTGATTGTAAAATGCTAAGTTCAGAACTCGTCCATTTGAAGTCTAATTAAATAGACTTTACAAAGAATTTCAAAGGATGAAATTCGGGTTGAATAGATGAAAAGCTGCAACATTCAGGGTTATGGGAAATAATTACACCAGCCTTATTTCTATGAATAATGTCTTTAATATCCCTCTGCTTTTACAAGGTTCAGTCTGATATAACTGAGGACATTTTAAGAACACAAACTGAATTAAGATGCACAGGGAGCCAAAATGCCCTGAAGGCTAACAAAATATTTGCACCAGATGTCAGCCCTGTGTGTGAGGGAGTCACTGAGCAGTTCTGTCAGATTCTCCTACTGTTCCAAGAAGCTGAATTGCTATACAAGTCTTAGTAATCTTCCAATTTTGACCTACAAGTGACATGAGGACTTCACCTGTAGTTGCCAGGCAACTGTAAAATGGTCTCTTGCCCCTTATCGCTTCACACATTTGAACTCCAGCTAGCCAGATAACCACTTGGGCCTTCTCAGGTTCAATTTCTGGCAAGATCCAGTTCCTAATATTGGAGAAGCAGTATGAACCAGAGGCTATCTCTCCACCTTTGTATCTGTGTATTTGCACAGAGATAACAGCAACAGGTTTCTTTACCAAGACCAAAGGAGTGGAATACATCTTTGAGGTATAAGAAAATGCTTGATTCCAAAACCAAGAGTGCCTTTCTCTGAGTTATTAGTATCATGGTTTGCAATAATATTTATTACATTTCTTAACCACTCAAGATTAGTTGTTCTCTGGGTACTGCAGAGATCAGTTTAAAATATTATATAAAACATTCTGAAAAGCCAAAATAGAAACCAGCACAATAATCAAGATAAATTCATAATCAATTATTACTTTCATCACAAAGTGTACAGATATGATGTTTATTTAACCTATTTCATATTTCCCTTAAATTACAAATACATAAGTTGCAATTTAAAAAGAAAAACAAATTAAATGGTACCCTCCCTTGTTTAATTTAGAAAAAAAATACTAGGTGGAAATGCTTAGAAAGAAAATGTGAGAAAGGAAGATGACACTGAACAGTCTGGAGCAATTTTGCCTATTCCCAACAATCCCAGCCAGGATGATGGGATTTGTGGTCTAAGGTATCTGAAGGGAAATGGGTTGGGTGAAAGAAAATTGAGAGGAAGAAATGTCAGATAATCAACCAACATAGGAAGTATTCCTTCTCATGTGGAGATACCACTGCACACACACACACATACAGGCACAAACACACATGTATGACAGAGAAACAGAAGGAAAGAGGGAAAACTGAAAGCAAGGTTGTTTGATATTCATAGTGATCATTAACTCCTTTTGGTATCTCAATCATTTTCTTTCTATTCCATGTAAATGTAGCCTATAGGCACACTGACTGAAAAGCAAGAGAAATAGGTCTAGGTTTAGTCATGTTTAAATTGACCTATTGAAATCATGGCAAACTGAAGTCACATTTATTTCAGCATTGCTTCTCTGAATGATTTGATCTGGATCCAGCTCCTATTTTCCAGTTCTCATAATCAGAGAACAGTGTTTTAGTCATTATTTTCTTTTTCCCCAGAACCATCATGGTAATTGAAGCATTACATGAACCTGACTCTGAAGAGACATGTAGGGTTCTCCAAAAATCTATTTTTGCTGAAATATTAGTAAATATTTGCAGTTTTAATTCACTAGGGATGTATCTAATCCTGTTTTGAGCCTACACATGTCATTAGCTTTCATGGTATCTCCTAACGGGTAATGAGCTCTAAAGAATAACTGAATGCCAAATTATTTTTCCATCATTAGTTTGCTAAAGCAGTAGTTACCATCAGAAACAAAGGCTCTGGATAGCCTCTGGATTTTGTGATGGGACCAAATGCCAAGTTTATTCAACCATCTGCTTTTTTAAAAAAAATATAAAAAGATCATCTCCGTAGTCTTGGCTCCTATTTTATTGTTTTACTTTGGGCCTTACCCTGAGGCCCAAACCCTATGGGATTAGCAATGTAGCTGCAACATGGTTGGTGATGCTATGGGCTGTGTTCCATGTACAAAGAATAAGTGTGAAATAAACTATGGTGGGAGAGGTTTTGAATGTGATAGCTATGTTGATTGCCCCCAAAGGAGTGGTAGCTGTAGTGTGATCCTCTTAATTGCATGGGAACTGCTTTTCACAGCCTGCTAGTTCCATGAAATAAAACCAAATGAGATCTTACATTTGAAATATGGAACTATATGGGAAAGTCAAAAAGCCTCGAGAACATTTCATCAGGATCCCAAACCCCCAAGTAATTTGTATTATTTTGTTCTTTGTTGCTTTAAACCACAAATGCTTCATTGCTTTTCGACCACAGTCCAAATTAGTGAAGCATTTGTTCCAAGTATAGCAAAGTATCAACCATTCCTTGTCAGTAAAAACATAATATGAGAAAAAGTTGAGGTTTGGCAGGGTATATGTGTTGCATCAGTGTCGAGTTTCTATTCTTCTTTATAAAGAATTTCATTTAACCTTGTTAGCTTGGCTAAATCTTTTAGGAGTTTTTTTTAAATAGAGTATGTGGATTTTAATAATCTTGAATCAGTTAATGAACAAATATGTTGATGCTATAAAGTATTTACCTTGAAAAATGCATGTATACAGTATGTGTAGACCAGTGTTGTGCAAACTTGGCCACTTTAAGATGAGTGGACTTCAACTCCCAGAATTCCCCAGCCAGCATGGCTGGCTGGGGAATTCTGGGAGTTGAAGTCCACTCATCTTAAAGTAGCCAAGTTTGGACAACACTGGTGTAGACAGATTTTTATTTTGTTTTTATTTTGCTTCTTTAAAAGGCCTTCAGTTAAACAAATCAAAACAAAACAGTGTGGACATAAAACCATGCATTCATACTTCTATAGAAAATATACTTAGAATTCCAGTCTTTACTTTTCAGATGCTTTGTCCATGTTATTCCACTTGTGGGGTATGATTTCAATAATGTTAATCATTTGTTTTTAGCAATTGATGGATGGATGGATGATGTGGCATCAAGTTGATGTTGACTCTTAGTGACCATATAGCTAGACCTTCTTTGGGATGAGTTTTTAAACACTATAGTCTTCGAATTCATTAAAGAATTTTCAGTATTTTGCCAACTTTACCTTATAGATCCTATATGAAAGCTTTCTCCCAACCTGTATCCTCCAGATATGTACATGCATACATACCTATCAAGCTATATTCCCTTTGGAGTAAGCACCTTTATAATAAGTGAAAAATAAAAGGGAGAGCTAATGAGCAAAAGGAATTAAAAACAAGAGATGACAAGAAAAGGAAATATAGCTAAATTTGAGTTTACATTAATACAATTCAAATTCTCCATAACTTCCCAGCAAACCATTCTTGCTTCCACCATGTCCATAAACCATTTTATACATTGCTTTTGTTTTTTTAAAGTTCACCTTTCTGTTTTGTACTTCACATCAACTCCATCCAACCACAACTTTCTTGATTTTCCCCTTCCTCTCTACCCCTTCCCTCTTCCTTCATGTATTAGTTTCGAGATTCAATTCTTGTTCATTTCCTTATATATCAAGCCACCTCAACATACTATTTTCATACTGCAGCCTTGTGACCATTAATTTCTTTTTCCATTTCATGATGTTGATCAATGGGCTAGTCTAAAAAGCACCAGTAAACCAGAAGTGGACAATAACTGGTTTCCATGTTAATCTGGATCTTCTGTGCTGCCACTTTAAAGAGACATCATCCTCAATTCAAATACGATATTTGCATTGTCAAAAGAAAGGCCAGACACACTAAAAATTAATCAATACTGCACTTCAATGAATGAAATAACAGTATCTTTCTACCTCTGAGCTGAACTTGGTGTTGCTTAAAGTACGGCTACAGGTTCTGGGCTGCAAAACTCCAAGCAATCACTAGATGACATCAGAGAGACACAGAGACACTACCATCTAGTAGTCATCCACCTTGGATTTGCGGAGCCCAGATCTGGTAGCCCTAGTTTAAGATGACATCAGAACCTCCTTATTGACCTATAGTTCCTAATTTCTCAGAGCTGTGGGAAAAACAAAAGCAGCAAACCAGCAGAAATCGTTTTCCTTCTTGTGCAAATTAGGAGCAAGCCTTTGAAAATCATAACAAGAAACAAATAATTGACAAAATTTACGAAGGATACAGATTTCTTAAAAAGCTCAGTAATTTTCAGTGACATTGTTGCAATGAGGTCTGATTCACAGTGACATCCAAGCTTCAACATTGCACAATTTGCCAATTATTTTATACTAAATTGAATGTGAATCCTAAAATTTCTCTTTATGTTACTTTATCTCTCAAAGGTAAATATTCTGCTTCAACAGTTTAAATGCTTAGTTTAAATATTTAAACTAAGTGAATTGTCCTTGATCAGTCTCCCTAAATGAATATAATTATTCTTATATAACATCTCCTCCCTCTGTTTGTCTCTCCCTGTTCTGTATGAAGGGAATGATTGTTCTGGTTCAAAATTATACTGTTTCACTTAATCATAGTATGTCTTTATGAATTCCCCATATTTCTTGCTGTTTATTTCTGCAATTTTTAAAAAATGTCAGAATATAGTAGATAAGATTACCAGCCTCAAAATAGAATAAATATTTATTTACCATTATGAGGAGAAAGTTTAGCACCTACATCTTTATAGAAAAGTGTTAGAGGTGCTGAGGAATTCAATCCTTGCAAATTATGAAATGACCTGATCTGTTGATTGATTGATTCCATGTTGGTGTTGACTTTTAATGACCACATAGATAGAACTTCTCCAGGATGATTTGTCTCCAAACTGGCCTTTCAGGTGTTCCAACGTTGCACCCATCACTGCTGTAATCAAGTCCATCCACCTTGCTGCTGGTCATCCTCTTTCTTTCCTTCCACCTTCAGAGCATTATGAACTTCTCAGGAGAGCTTATTGGTTGATTATGTGCCATCAAGTTGTTTTCAACTCCTAACGACCACACAGATAAATTTTCTCCATGACAATCTGTCCCTAACCTGGTTTTTCAGGTCTTCCAATAGTGCATTTATCACCATTGTAACTGAGTCCTAGTTACATTAATTTTGTACAATTCATAATAGCAATCAATATATAAACTACTCCAGCTTTCTTAAGTAATTGTTACTAGCCTTATATCAAAGGTAAGCTGTATAATACCTAAACAGATGGTACTTTTTAAAGATAATTTCCAGCCACTAATTATCTTATCAAGAAATCCTCAGGAAGAAAAAGGAAGAGATAGGCCTGCTGTTTGGAGAAAGTGGTAGAATGGTAACATATGGAGAGAGCAGAACACCTACTTTGTTTTGGTCTCCTCCCCAAGAAGGAATTGTGTTCAGATTGTCTAAGAAGAACAAGTGCAAATGGAAGGAGTGGCAATCCAAGATAAGTAAAGAGCACCTGACCACCATAAACAAGTTTTAGTCTCCAGGACCAGATTATTTACATCCAACAATCTTGAAGGAGTTTGTGGATGCCATCTCAGAGTCCCTTTCTATCATATTTGAGAAATTATGGAGGGCAGTTACAGTACCAGAGGACTGGAGAAGGGCAAATGTTGTTTTACCTATTTTCAAAAAGGGGAAAAAAGAGAATTCAGGTCACTACAGACTGGTCAGCTTGACACCAATGCCAGCAAAGCTTTGGAACAAATTATGAAGCAGTCAGTTTGTAAACATTTGGAAAACATGCATCACTTGGCAGGAGCCAGAATGAGTTAACAAGTCATGCCAAACTAACATAATTTCCCATTCTGATAGAATGGCCAGTTTAGTTGTCCATGAGAATGTGGTCAGTACAGAGGCTAGATTGCTACAGACAATTTAATTACTGAAGAGTAACACCACTACTAAAGTCACTGTATTGATTAGAGCAGACTTCTAGACCCAGTTCAAAGTCTGTCATGAAATCCTAATACAGAAAATGGCAAAATGCAGGGTGGACTTTGCTACCATTAGATGGTTACAGAGCTGATGAAACAACTATATCCAACAAATGTGTGTTAATAGTTCAGTGTCAAGCTGGAAGGAGGTTATGAGTGACATACAACAGGGTTCCCTTCTAAGCCCTGTACTGTTCAACATACAGTATGTATAACTGACTAGAAAATACAACGATTAGATTAGAAAATACAACGATCAAAGATAGGGTTAGATAACAACAAATAACTTAGAGGACAATATCAAGATTTAGAAGGATCTTGTCAATCAGAAACACCGAGTTGAAACCAAAAGACAGATTTCTAGAGAGACAAATGCAAAATCCTTCATTATGAACCTACTTGGAGCAGAATGCCCTGGCAACAGTAATTCATTCTTCGAATCAACCCTGTCCACTTAGTTGGATAGTGTTCTATGTGGGCAGACTTTGGAGACAACTCAGAAGCTGCAGCTTGGTGGTGTTGTATTGATACATGTGTGCATTGGTAGCATACAAGCAGATAATGGTACAAGTACCAGTTGGAAGTTTTATTTTATTTTATTTTGATAAAATAATGGAATGGGAAAAGGTCTGTTACTGATAGCCCTAAATCACTATTATCATTATAATGAGATGGGTCTGGGAGAGAAACTAAAAGAAAGTTAGATCTGTACTCAGACCAATCCAGTTCTTGAGTTGCTTCTCTATCATCTTTTCAATATAGCCTGTAATTAATTAAAAGAGGCACATCTCTGAAAAAAAGGTGCTAAAACAATGCAAATATTGCTGTTGAGATATTTTCAGCATTTTAACCATCCATCAGCAAGGTCTGACTGTTCCCTCGATATGATCAACAAGCAGAAACTCACATATTTTGGGCGTGTAATGCAAGCTACTGATGGAGCAGAAAAAAATTATTATGATTGGCAAGGTAGTAGAAAAAAAGAAAGATAAGGGATGATTTTTATGGACACAATTAAAAAGATTCTTGGAATGTCTTTGGAATTGATATGGGTTATTATCAATGTTAACAAGCATTTATCCATTCAATCACCAAGATTTAAATTTTTTTTAATTATTATTTTTAAAAACATTGAAATACTGAAATACCAAAAAAAAAGCCTATACTGAATAGGGATGATTCAATTAAAAAACTAAATATATCATAGTGGTTAAATAAACTAATTAACTAAATGAATAAACAAGGTGCTTACAATGTCTGAAATCTTTAAAACTATCATGAAAAATCAACTGATTAAAAGGATTAATCCCTAGGGTTCCAATAAAAACATCTTCCCCTGTTATTTTCAGATTTCAGTTGTAGTGAATATCAATTTCTCATGTGATTTGGGATCAAATCACAACTGCTTAACTTTAATAACTAAATATAATTATCAGCTTGCAAAGCAGGAAACAAAGATCCCAATTTTAGATACCTAGACTCTAGCATCTACCAAGATTTTAAAGGTGTAACACATTTGCTTTCCAAATGGGTCCACAGAGGAATATAATCGTAATTAGTTTCATTCATAAAAACTATAGATATTAAGATAAAGGCCCAATGCTATAGTTGAAAATCATAGGTTAAAGGCACCATCCTCTTAGGCTACCTGCAATTTAGTCAAAGATATTCTAGGTTCTGTCACATTTCCCACATTAATCTATCTATCTGTATGCAATATCTAATCAGAATTAATATTGGAATCCCTCTTTAGATATACATTAATCTTGATGTAATATTTATTTCAATAACATTAATCTTACACAAAGAGGTAAGGGAAGTTTAGACCACTGGGTTATATCCATTGAAATTGCATCTATACATTTAGATTTATTTAATTCAACATACTGTAGTAAACATTATGGGGGGGGGGGAGAATGTCAAGCCAAGTATTTTATAAAATCTGTTCATATTGTAAATCTTTATCTTCTGTAGTAATGTCTAGATATAGTAGGTCTCAAAGGCAACATATTAGACATTCCAATTAATAGTATAGCCAGGCTATAAACCATACTGCTATATAACTTCAACAAGCTTTAGTAATGACATTACATAATTATCAAGAACAGCCATAATATCATCAGCATATAAGAGCAGTTTATATTCAATATCAAGTCCCAGCATGCCTTTAATAACTTGAGATTTAATATATTAAATATTATTGAGACTTAATATCTTGAGATAAAGGCTAGCATGCCTTTAATATCTTGAGACTGTCTAATAGAGAAAGTCTATGGTTCAAGAACCAAACTGAAAATTAAAGGAGACCAGAGGCATCCTTGTCAACTGCCATGATGTAATTAATTTAAAATGTTGAGAGACATTGGTAATTACTGTAGCAATAGGATGAATTGTAATCCAATGAGCAAAAGATAATGAAAACCCATACCTTCTTAAAACATATTTCATAAATTCGACCTAGACCAAATCAAAGGTCTTTTCAATATCTAATTAAATTAGAATGGCTGATTCTTGTTTATCTGCAGCTACATATATCCATAATGCCAACCAGCAGGGGAATATTGTCAGAGTTTTTATAAATTTAGATGCAGGTGGGTATATTATGGATGTTATTACTTTTTGTAGTCTCCTAACTAATGTTGCTGTTAATATCTTAGCTTTCATGTTAAGCAAAGATATTGGTCTTAGCATTCAGGTTAAGCAAAGATGTTCTACAAGCTACCACATCTTGTAGGATCTTTTTCAAGGTTTAATTTTATTGTGAATGAACAAAATATAGACCCCCAACAATGTGCTAATAGGTCTTTCAAAATTCTATATTGTTCAGCAGGGTCTTTGCCCAATTTCATAGATTGCAATGTCTCTGTAATCTCTTGTAATGTCAATGGTTGTGCCAGTATATTTTTATGTTCCTGGGAAATCTCTTCCACTTCATTAGGTCCCAGAATTTGCTGTTTAGTTACAGAAGTCACTAACTGATGTAACAGAGTATAGAATTTAAAAAACTGTTGATAAATAACTTCCCATTGTTAGTCTGCATTCCAGAAATAAAATTCCATTGCTTCTGTTGTTTCAAACAATAGGCCAAAAACTTCCCAGCTTTCTTTCCAGATCCCCAGTATTTTTTATTAATACATTTCAAAGTGTATTCAAAGTGTTCTGAATGCAAAACCAGAATTTAAATTTTGCTGTGGTAAATGCTTGATGTGATTCATCTGTGGGGTTTGCAGCTTACAGCAAGAGTAAATCCTTAACCATCAGTTCTAGCTGTATAAAGTTGGAGCCTCTAAGTCTCTCTCTCTCTCTCTCTCTCTTTTTGCTGAAGTAAATGATGGATCACCTAGTAAATGCCTTAAATGTGTGCCATAGAATTAAAGTGTTGGTTAAACCCCAATTAATTTCAAAAAAGAAACAAATTTTCTTAATATACGTATTTCAGAAATAGAGATTTGGTAAGGAGAGAAGTATTCAAGTACTATCTAGAGTTAGCTGATTTATCATTATTAATTTTTAAAATTAGAGTCACAAGAGCACGATCTGAAATTGCAATAAGGCGTCAAGAAGAACCCATAGCTTGGTTCACTGAAATGGAAGAAATAAAAAATAATCTAATTGAATTTTTTTTTTGATGTGCATGTGAAAAAATGTCTAGTTTTTGACATGATGCTACCTAACCTTCCAGTAAAATGTATTGTGTTTTTATTTGGTTGGAGTTATAAAGCAGCTGTCCTGTAAAAAAGTGATTGAATGAAAAGGAAAACATTTAGTAACTGTGTCCCAAGATCCTAAGTGTGCCAGGCTGGGCAATGTAAGAAATTAAAAACACCCAAAACCCTGCCACAAATGAAAGAAAGGAATATATGCAGTGCAAGTTAAATATACAAGTTATACATAAATATGGTGCAATACATACTGTATGCATGTACAGAATATATGCGCATGCACACACACACACACACACACACACACATATATATATATATATATATATATATATATATACATACATACATACATACATACATGCATACAGTTGTGTGAAAAAGAAAGTACACCCTCTTTGAGTTCTATGATTTTATGTATCAGGACATAATAAAAATCATCTGGTCCTTAGCAGTTCTCAAAAGTAGGTAAATACAACCTCAGATGAACAACAACACATGACATATTATACCATGTCATCATTTATTTTACAAAAAGAAAGCCAAAATGGAGAAACCATGTGTGAAAAACTAAGTACACCCTTACTGCTTCCATAGGTACAGTATGAAGAGGCTAAGTGGTAGCTAGGTGCTGCTAATCAAATGCTCTTGATCATCAGCAAGTGTGACTACCTCTATAAAAGCCGAAGTTTTTAGGAGTTTGCTGGTCTTGAGCACTGAGGTGTGTGTTTACACAATGCCAAAGAGTAAAGACATCAGCAATGATCTTAGAGAAGCAATTGTTGCTGCCGTTCAATCTGGGAAGGGTTATAAGGCCATTTCCAAGCAATTTAAAGTCCATCATTCTACAGTGAAGAAGATTATTCACAAGTGGAAAACATTCAAGACAGTTGCCAATCTTCCCAGGAGTGGATGTCCCAGCAAATTCACCCCAAGGTCAGACCATGCAATGCTCAGAGAAATTGCAAAAAATCCAAGAGTTAGACTCTACAGGCCTCAGCATGTAACTTTAGCATGCTAAATGTTAAAGTTCATGACAATACAATTAGAACAAAACTGAACAAGTATGGTTTGTCTGGAAGGGTTGCCAGGAAAAAGCCTCTCTAAGAAGAACATGGCAGCATGGCTTAGGTTTGCAAAGTTGCATCTGAACAAATCACAAGACTTCTGGAACACTGTCCTTTGGGCAGACGAGACCAAACTGAAGATGTTTGGCCATAATGCACAGTGCCAAGTTTGGCGAAAACCAAACACAGCATATCAGCACAAACATCTCATACCAACCATCAAGCATGGTGGTGGAGGGGTGATGATTTGGGCTTGTTTTGCAGCCACAGGACCTGGGCACCTTGCAGTCATTGAGTCGACCATGAACTCCTTTGTATACCAAAGGATTCTAGAGTCAAATGTGAGGCCATCTGTCCAACAGCTAAAGCTTGGCCAACATTGGGTCATGCAACAGGACAATGATCCCAAGCACATCAGCAAATCTACAACAGAATGGCTGAAAAAGAAAAGAATCAAGGTGTTGCAATGGCCCAGTCAAAGTCCAGACCTCAACCCAATTGAAATGCTGTGACGGGACCTCAAGAGAGCTATGCATAAACAAATGCCTGCAAACCTCAATGAACCGAAACAATGTTGTAAAGAAGAGTGGGCCAAAATTCCTCCACAACGATGTGAGAGACTGATAAAGTCATACAGAAAACGATTACTTCAAGTTATTGCTACTAAAGGTGGTTCTACAAGCTATTGAATCATAAGGTGTGCTTAGTTTTTCACACATGGCTTCTCCATTTTGGCTTTCTTTTTGTAAATAAATGATGACATGGTGTAATATGTCATGTGTTGTTGTTCATCTGAGGTTATATTAACCTACTTTTAAGAACTGCTAAGGACCAGATGATTTTTATTATGTCCTGATACATAAAACCATAGAACTCAAAGAGGGTGTACTTTCTTTTTCACATGACTGTATACATATATGTACATACATATATACAGTGGTGCTTAAAAGTTTGTGAACCCTTTTGAATATTCTTTTTTTTTCTTTTTAATCCATACTCCTGGCCTAATCTTGGCATTTGAAGGAAAGGACCATAAAGGAAAATTAAAAACAAAACTGATATGAAAAAAACAAAATGTGTTTGGAAGAAATGCTAAAAGGCCATGTGCTTTGTGATACAAAAGAGAACACAAAATGTGGCAAACTATTTTAGTCTCAGCTTAAACATTAAACATGTTCCCTTGTGTGACATCCTGAGCAGATGAGAACTAAAAAGCAGCCTTTTGCTCATCTTGCAAAATGAAAGAGCTGGCTGCTGTCTCTGAATTTTCTGAAAGAGTTTCCCTGTGTTTTCAATCACATGCCTTGCTCAATAAAGTCAATAGCAAATTCTTGTATGGATATTCCTCTATTTCATCTAGTGTGATTTAAAACCTCGCTTGTAATCTTCCATTAGCTTCCACAAGCTAATAGAATTTCCATTAAAGTATGTCTTTGAGTGCTTTGATGAATCAGGGCCTTTTTCTAGAACTTAAAAGCAACTTGTTTTTGTTTTGGCTCAGAAGAGTATTTTAAAAATGCCTCTGGATGAAGAATGAAAGCAGGCAGATTTGAAAACAAATGCAACTTTAATTGAATGCATAGCTGATTCCAGCACTTCCTGATGGTATGTTAGATGTGTCATCTGAATTGGATAATGCAAATTCTTTAATTATGTGTTTGGCTACCATTGCCACATAGCTGCAATTAGTCACCAAACACAAATCTTCGGGTATGTTTCTTAACTTGACTTGCCATTTTAAAAATCTACAACTTTTATATCAGTTACTCAGTGTCATGTCTTTATAATGATTCCATTGAACAAGAGCAATATTTTTCTTAGAAACTGCCCTTTTTGCAACATTTTCTTTGATTAATCTAGATCATTATACCCACGAGGATCTAAGGTTGTAAACTTTCTGCTAATAATCTGCAAAGTACTAACAGTAGTCATAATAGCAAGAACAAGAAGAACAGCTTTTTAAGCAAATTGTTCATCAATAAGACAGACTACATTTATCAGGCTGCAATCACAAGTATATTTGTTCCCTGCCATATTTTTCCCATAATTTAATCTTGTTCCTGTGCCTTCGGCCATGATTCTGTGGCCTTGTCAAACTGAACATAGAGGGACTGATCTTGTCCAAAAATGTATGCTCTTTCCGCAAAGAGAACTGCAGGAAATCAACTTCCAAAGACCAGAGAAAGTGACTGTCCATTTTTAGATAAAATCCTCACTCCACAAACCACTGGGGAAAGCAAGTTTCTTCATACTAAAAAAGAGCTTGGGAAGCGTAAAATATTCCATGCACAGAATGATCTGTTTTCAGATGAACTTTGCATAAAAAGGAACATGTGGGTTCTGGGTCGTTGGTGCCAGATGGTATGTGAGACAGAGTTGTTTTATTCTGGATAGAATCCAGAACAAGGTGGTTCCAGATGGAAAAGTATTTTCAGCTGTTTTATTCTCTTTTTGCTGCTGTGAGTTGATATTGACTTGTCTCTTGTGATTTGGATATGCAGTATATTATCTTTTGAATAATATGTCCGGGCCAATACAGAAGGAAGAACCAGCCATCTCCATATTACTGGTGGTTTAGACTAGTGGTGATGGGCATGATCTGGATGGAGTTTTGGAGTGAAGCAGAGAGCATTTAAAGACTATATGGCACAATGGGGGAGCCTGGATCCCACTGTTGTGATTCAAGAGAGGCCAACTGGAGGCTGGAGAGCAAGCTAGAGAGGAATCTGTAAGGAGACTGCACTCAGTGCTGATTGGAGGCTTCTGCTAGTGACTGATTTTTGTTTATAGGATAGTGGGATGAATTATGATTTTCATTAGATAGAAAGAGAGATGGATCCCCCATTCCCTCCCATTCACATGATTTTCAAAACAACCCTTTAGGGTTAAAAAAAAATCCCACCCTCCAAATAATGTTTGCCCAAGTAACACCACTGCTACTAGGGCTTCACTGGCTATGAGATGGATTCCAAGTGCAATTCAATTCAAGGGGCTTGTTTTCGCCTTTAAAGCCCTACATGGTTTGGGGCCTAGATATAACAAAAGCTGCCTTTTCTGAGTTGAATCTGCCCACCTGGTAAATTCTAGACAGAGGACTTGCTGAGGGTCCCATGTCTAAGGGGATGCTGCCTGCAGTGACTTCATCCTTGAGCCTTCTAAGTGACAACCCCCTATCTCTGGAACAGCTTACTCCTACTCTCAGATATCTAAACCTCTCCCTCCGTATTACATTTTTGAAGAACCGTGAAAATGTGGCTCTTCAGAAGGGCATTTGGGGATTTTTGAAAATCACACTACACCTGAATACTGTATGTCTGGGTTTTGTTTGTTATTGCATTATTGATTTATTGTATTTTTAATTCCTTGTGTTGATCCATGTAAGCTACTCAGACTCTGAAAACGCGTTCAGTATGCGTACACTCAACATTTATTTATTTCAATTTTTATTTTATTTCCAGTGCTTTTATGCCACTTCAATCATTCTGTCTCTAAGCAGTTTATATGCTCTTGGTTCCTGTTATTGCTGAGAATTAGAATGTTTTTATGCAGTGAGTGTCTTTATCTTTAAAGGCACTCTGAAAATTCCACAAGTCAACAGGGACCATGAGCAAAAAGCAAAAATAAACCAACCACCTTCTAGCTGTTTGGCCTGCTAAGCTTAGATTTGGGTGTGTGCCTTCCATTCATATGTTTGGATATTACTGATGCAGTCCATGTGCATGTTTGAACTTGTTGCGTTTTGACCTGTTTCTGCATTTTTTTGTCTCTGAGTGTTACCCAATAATGTAATGTAAATGTTATTTATATTTTTGATGTACATGTGGGAGCCAGGCAAAGAGAGATTTTTTGTGTTACCTGGGCTTGGGACTCACCTGCCTGCCTGCCTGCCTGCCTTCCTAGCAGCCAGTCAAGGGGCAAAAAGGATAAATCTGTAAGTCAATCTTTAAATACTGGGCAGGAGGCAGACAGTCTGTTTTACAGAAAGATTAGGTTTGGGCATAGACAACATAGATCTAAAAGGAGGTATATTATAAAATAAAATTTAAAGTAACCTTTGATGACTAGAATTAATTTAATACTGTTAGCCAGGATGTCTTCTGCCTGGAAAAAGAAAGGGTTGTGTCTTGTGTGAGAGATTAAAAAACTGAATCAACCTCTCATACTCTTTCAATTACTACTTATACCCCAAGGCAAATGGTGGCTCTAAATGTAAGGAAGGCTAAAGTTAGGCTACCAGATCTGGTGTACACAAATGTAGGTAACCATTAGATGGCACCAAAAAGACCTTTCAATATCTCTTTACTGACATGTGTTGAGTGTCCCGAATTTTGAAGATGAAGGGTTTTGACATGAGTTCTTGGCTTGATCAAACAACACACAGCATGCAAGAGCTTTCTTTTGAACCAGATTATTTTTTCTTCATTCAGAGCATATTAAGGGTAGAATGATATCCTTGAGTTTTCCAGTCAGCAACATTCTACTAACACATACATTCTTCTGGCTTCTGCCTTCAAAGGAATGTAGTAAATTGCTTTATTGCCTAATTAGTTTACCATTCCATCTCCCTTTGCTTCTGCTAATATCGTAGTGTCCCTATTCCTACTGAAAACATTTAATATACCCTCGCATGTATGTGTAGGCACATGTACATGCATGCACACATACAAACTTAGACTTAACCAGCGGAAATGTGCATGCATATTTCGCTATTTTTGCCTAAAAAAATAAAAATGAATATATGTTCCTTTAAAAAATCTCAGATTTTAAAAAGGTTTAACAGTAGAATTTCTAAATCTATAATTCTGCTATCTGGCAGGCTTCAACCACTGATTAAGAATACACACACATGTATACACAAACCCTTGGCATGCCTTCATTTAATCATTTACATTAATAAAAATGAATTGCAATGCAAGCATTTCCACAATTAAAACTAATATTTTTTAAATTCATAAACATAACTACTCCTTCTGCAAAAAGTATGAGGTAGTTTACAGTACAGCAGTTTAACTAAGTAAATGGAGACATAAAGAACTGAGAACATTTCCAGTACTAGCTGTACTTTGCTTTATACAGAATGCTAACAGGGAAATTGGTCTCTCTTTTACTATTAATGTGTCAATTTGACATTTAGAAAGGAATTAAGTACAGCTGCTGAAGAAATCATCTCGAGAAATATTTTTCTTGATATGCAAAACTGATTTGATAAGATATGGGAAGGATTACTACTATGGGAAAGATCTTGTACTTCCAAGGGGACTATAAGAAAAGAAAATCAATATATAAACAAATGAAATATTTGAACATAAATGTTAATTGTTGAACCATGAAAAATGATTCAAACTTATTTACATATTTTCTTTTTTTAAAATACTTTTTTCCAGAGGATTTTTTAAAAGAAATGACAAAAAATGTTCAGAGATTATATATTCTACCATTATTTTAGTCTTCATTTATATCAGGGCTGGGCGCAATTTGTGATTGTGTGGAAACCATGTTGGTAACTTGACAGACCTAAGAGAAAAAGGAAATGCACATCTATTCCTCTTTTTATTTGATTTTTGCCTTTTGATACTATTTGGATACCACTGATCACAGCATCCTTTTGGATAGACTGGATAACATGGGAATTGGGGGCAAGTGTTCTGTTCCAGTATAGTTCAGGAAGATAGTTCATTTATTTATCATATTTATATGGCCGCCCATCTCGTGCAATGTGACTCTGGGCAGTGTACAAAACAACCATAAAAAATGTTTAAAAACATTCAAAAGTACAAAAAATTAATATTATTATAAAAGGCTAAGAGAGAGCATCAGATTATACACAATGGAGCCATCTAATCAAATTACCATGCACTAGTATATCTGATAGGCTACTATCATGTCTTGTCATTTTATTATTGACATGAAACCACTGAAATGTAATCTAGAGATCTATAGTAAGATGGACTTTGCTTTTTTATTGGAATCAGGTGAAGCCAGGTAGGAGTGCTGACCCAGTCTTTGGAATACGTGGCATACAAGATGATGACTGTCCAGTTTCAAGCTAATCAAACACACCAACTCAATTTACAAGTGGTTTACTGATGAGTAGCATTGTAATCAATTACAAAGGCAGGCGATGAGCCAGCTCTGCAGATTCATGTAAGCTCTAGAAAATAGAGGGAAACAAAGTCTTACTTGATAGATGGGTGCAGCGTGGGCAGTTTAGAGGTCAGTCGAGAGTGAAGCTGTGGGAGACAAACCAAGCGATGGAGAGCCAACGTAGTCCAAAACAGCCCAGGGGTCAAATGCAGGTGTGGCTTAATTATGGACATTGGCATCTCTACTTCTTGAGGACCCAAGCAGATCCCCTTTGCTCAGCTCTCCAAAGCTGGGTGCCTCGCCAGGATTGTGCTGCCATCACCTGGCTCCTTCCATACCTGCTCCTGCTGATGTTTGGCTGAGTCCAGCATCAGGGGCTTGTGACTGGTTGCAGGCCCCTGAGGCTGGCAGTTGGCTGGATCAGGCCCCTCAGCTTCTGACTCTGAGGAGTCCATGACAATAGCTAATACGCTCAGATAAGCTGGTAAATAATTCAGCTGACTATGGAACTAGAATGGAGCTAGCACATGTGCAATCTCTCAATCTCTTTTCTTTCTTTTCCTGTTTTGACTCTTGTTCCCCTCGCATCATGACTATCCAATTTCCCCCCCACTATCTTACTTCATCTCCTTTCTGCTTTTCCCCCCTTTGCTTTTGATGGAAGGAGGGAAGGGTGCACATGTGTATGAAGCTGTGCATGTTTTGAAAATGAACTGGAAGAAGTGTTTTGAATGTAACATGAGCCAAGCACCTCTCTGATTTTTTTGCCCCAGGCTTCTGTATGAGGCTTCTGGGGTAAAGATGCTGTTGTTTTAAGAAATCTACTCAAAATTAACCCGAGTCTTACAGTGGCAGCACCTCTTTTCAGGGTTACGGAGAAGCCTGAAAAAAGGCTGTTTTTATAAATGGCAGAGAAGTGTTCTGCTCATTTTGGTTTCAAAGTATTTCCAATTCTTCAAAATCTGCATAGCCTTAATGTCTCTATCCTTGTGTGAGATGGAAAGTTCTTGGGGTATATACAGATAAGAATCAATGAATTTTATAAATGAGATAACTTATTTTATAGGCAATTTTAATCAGTAGTTATTAACCCAATGAATATTACATTTTTGTTGTCCTGATGCTGCCCCCCACCCTTTTGCTTTTTGAAGTGTGGCTTCTGGTAAGTATTATACATACATACATACTTACAGTATATGCACAAGGACCAGTTTGGTGCAGTGGCTGAAGGCACTAGGCTAGAAACCAGGAGACCATAAATTCTAGTCCTGCTTTAGGAAAGAAGTCAGATGGATGACTTTCGCCCAGTCACTCTCTCTCAGACCTGGGAAGCAGGCCAGGGCAAACCGCTTCTGAAAATGCTGCCAAGAAAACCGCAGGGACTAGTCCAGGCAGTCGCCAGGGGTCAACGCTGACCTGAAGGCGCACATGCACACAACCTCTGGCCTCCAGTCCTTATAAACACGCACAAGTATAACGCATACATTAATAAGGGTGGTTTATTAGTTTCAGCTAGGATGTTTATCTGTGTTAATTTTTTCTTTGTTTCTTCTTCTTCTGTTTCTTCTTTTTCTTCTTTTGAGGGGGGTGTTACATTACATTCGGGGTTTGTGTTTCTTTTGGGTAAATATTATTTCATACTTGTTTTTTACTCTTTTTTTGGTACATATCTGATAGTTTTATGGAAAGGCGGCTAAAGTTGTTTCTCAGTGAGTCAATGCATAAATAAATACAAATAAAATAGAACAAAATAAGCTGAAAAGCAGAATTTTGAGGAAAAATTCAGTGATAGAAACAGAGAATGGAACAAAGGAAGGCCTGGGACTAAGCACGTCTGGCTGCAAACCGCTAGCTTTGTTGTTGTTTAGTCGTTAAGTCGTGTCCGACTCTTCGTGACCCCATGAACCATACTGCGCCAGGCCTTCCTGTCCTTCACTGCCTCCCTGAGTTTGCTCAGTTTCATGCTCATTGCTTCAGTGATGCTATCTAACCATCTCATCCTCTGCCGTCCTCTTCTCCTTTTGCCTTCAATCTTTCCCAGCATCAGGGTCTTCTCCAAAGAGATCTCTCTTCGCATTAGGTGGCCAAAATATCTGAGCTTGAGCTTCATTATCGATCCTTCCAATGAGCAATCAGGGTTGATTTCCTTTAAGATTGACTGGTTTGACCTCCTAGCAGTCCAGGGAACTCTTAAGAGTCTTCTCCAGCACCACAGTTCAAAGGCATCAATTCTTCGGCGCTCGGCCTTTTTTATGGTCCAGCTCTCACAGCCATACATTACTACTGGAAAAACCATAGCTTTGACTATGCGGATCTTTGTCGGCAAGGTGACGTCTCTGCTTTTTAATATGCTAAAACCGCTAGCACAACCAGGCAATTTTAGACTCTGCTGTTAATGGTCCTCCAGAGTTATGCTCTATTTAGATGGCAAGTTATATGACTCCCACTTCAAAATGTGGTAAGACAAAATACACTAAATTCCCCTGATAGATTTGGGAAACTTCTGTTCATATTGCTGAGGGATTATTTACTTACTCATTATTTCAATTTATATCCCAACTTTCTAATTAAAATAACATAGAGGCTTCCCTCCCCCACCCTCCAAACTCAGTTAATTATTAATCCAAGTCAAAAAGCCAGGTTGAAGAGAAAGGTTTAAAATTATTTTGTGAAGTAGGGAAGCCTGGGATGTAAGCACCAAACTTTGGAAGCAATGCAGAAGGCCCGGCTTTTGTCCCCAAATCCTCTTCTGAAAGTAACTTATTTGCAGGGAGGAAGAAAAGGAGGTTTGACAGGGCAGATCCTGTGTGCTAGGGAGGCATGGGAACATAAGACTTCTAGAGCAACCTCCACACCCACACAGTATCCTGTCCCTTTCCGATAAAAATGGTGGGACCATTTTTTTTTTGGAAGACTGTACTTGGGAATAATATTGTCAGGGCTGGACAAATTACTCCCAGGCATGAGTAAGCAATATTTAATAGCCAAGGGCATGCTTAATATTTGTGGGCAGAATTTTTGGTGTAGTGGTTAAGGCATCAGGCTAGAAACTGGGAGATTGTGAGTTCTGGTCCCACCTTAGGCACGAAGCCAGCTGGGTGACCTTGAGTCAATCACTCTCTCTCAGCCTTAGGAAGGAGGCCATGGCAAACCCCTTCTGAAAAACCTTGCCAAGAAAACTGCAGGGACTTGTCCAGGCAGTCTCCTAGAATTGGACATGATTGAACAGATTAAAAAAAAAAATCTGAAGAATGAACCAAGCTGATCAAATTAAGTTGCATAACTGAATGGGGCAGAGTTTAGTGGGCCATCAAGTAGGATAGGTGGGTTGCTAGATGTTAGTGATGAATAAGATTAATAGGCAGGTCCAGACTGAAAAATAGGGAAGGACATTCATTTTCTTTGATATTCATTCTCTCTCTCTTTCCCTTTATTCTTTCCAATCCAACATAATGTTAGAAAGAAATATGTAAAGGGGCTCCAGACTCTCTCTGCCAGTGTGATAAATCTCCAAACTTGAACAGAATGGGATCAGATTGGCTGTGAGGGAAGAAGCCAGCAAAAGGAAGGTCAAATCTGAAAATGGGATGGGGCAGGCAGCAGATTACAAATATCCCTCAGTGCAATCCTATGAGAGAGGCCGCTCTGTAGCCTGCATTCTAAATCCCCTCTCTCCCAATCCCGTGAGCCTGAATGGCATTAATATTAAGGGATTGGAAAGAATTCATACTCTATCTCTTATCCCATCCCATGCAAATTGTTCATGTTTGTCAAAGAGTTTTGAAATTAGGGGTGAGGATCCCCCCACCCCCACCCCAGGTGCAGCCTGCACACCCACACAGAAGCACACCAGTTCTCAAATGGTTTGGTCTTCAGCATAGCTTTTGTGACCTTGGGAGATTCAAGAAGTTAACAAGAGAGGGAAGCAGGGAGGGAAAGCTGAATGTTAGGCATGATTTGCATTAACTAGCATATTTGAGGGTGGGGGTGGTTAATATTCAGCTCTTCCCACTGCAATGCATGATGCAGATTTAGTAGCAAATGAGTGCCTTGTGTTTGTTATCCTCTCATGAAAGCTTCTCTTTCCAGCTTTTCTCCCAAAGGGACACATAGCTAAATGTTTAGATTTAAAAAGAAAACTCATTTCAGTCTAGATTTTGCAAACATTCACTTAACAACATTTATTCATTTAACTGGAGGAGAATATGGGCAGGAATAAAGGCAGTCTGCCTAAATGAGCAATTCACAGCCATGGTCTTTCATGTGTGAAAGGAATCTCCAAAGGGAGGCGGGGGCAATGGATGAGGGAAGAGACTGAGTGGCTCTCTGAATGTTAAGCCAGTTTATGTACAACAGTGTAATATAGGAGATTTAAAAAATGCCTCTGACCTTAAAAAAGAAAATAAGCTTGCTTGTTTGTTTATTTATTTATTAAATTTGTATACCACCTTGCTCCCAGCTTTTTTAGTTGGTTGGTACAAAAGTTGTCTATTGCCACTCAGTCTAGCTATTCTCTTATCCTTCATTCCATTTGACATGAGGAATAATGTGTAGCATTCATGTATAATGTTAGAGTGAGTAATTAAAATACAATACTGCATGTCATTATTCAAGACAGGTGTCCACTTGGTCTATATGATACTTCACTCACAGCAAAGGTGGCTGAGTGCTGCTTTTAAGAGCACACAGAAAGAATATATACAAGGTGTAGGTGCACATATGCAAATCAAGTTGCTTCAAGTATCTATTTCATGATTGTCTGGTTCAGATGGAGCCAGGAACCATGGTTTCCCACTATGTGAAAAGAGTGCCTTAAGCTTTCAACCTGCACATTTCCTTCCTTTTCCTCCTCTTTCTCCCATCAGAGGAGAAAATTGGAAGTATCCCTTTCTGACTTTATATGAACCATTGTGTCCAGTGATGTCCAGGCTTGAAGATTTCTGGCTCTGGTTAACATTGAACCAGGATGAAGCCATATTTTTAGAATAGCATTGTGCTGAAATCTGTCTGTCTGTCTGTCTGTCTGTCTGTCTGTCTGTCTGTCTGTCTGTCTGTCTATCTATCTATCTATCTATCTATCTATCTATCTATCTATCTATCTATCTATCTATCTATCTATCTATCTTATCCCCGCCCATCTCCACCCAGTGGGAGACTCGTATAACTTTATTTTTGGCACTGCTTTTAAACCTAGACTGTTGCATGATATCCAAGTGTTTCCTTTCCGTATTTTTACACATTTCCTTTTTATTACACATTTCTTTATCATTTTGCTGCTCCCCTGGCTATGCTTCTTGCACTGAAAAAAAATGTCACAGGGGTGGCTGTGGAAGCAACACACTACTTTATACAGTTACAAAGATGATGCTTACATTGGCTATCTTGTAACTCAAGTCAGATAAACTTTACTTAACCCTTCGCTTTTTTCCCTCAGAGCAATTTATTTTCTATTAAATTGAGTAAGAATGGCAAAAAGCTGTGAAATATATTTTTGGCACAGCACTTGTTCAAATTTAAACAAAATAGAGTTTCCCAAATCTGTTATGCCATAGAAAACTGTCATTGGTTTAAAAAGTAGAAGTGGATGTTTCCGATCCCCTCCTAGCATTCAAGAGAAGAAAAAAAATAAGAGAATAACTATGTAAGACTTAGGCCTAAATAGCCTTGTAGATATAGGAAAGAAAATATTTTATCCTGGGTTTATCTGAATTTGGATTCTATCAATTCATTATACAGCTGGGGACTCCAGTCAGTTTTTTAAAAAAATATCGAAATAAAACACAAGATATGTCTAACAATATTTCTGTGGACATTCAGAACTATAGCATATTTCACAGTAGTCCTTATTTAAATAATTTCGTGAGCCATTGTTGCATAGTTTTACTTTGATATGTGCAATTTTGCTGTAGTATTTCATTTATTTCAACTTGTTTCCCACACTTTCTTTTGGCAGAATTTCAATTTCCTATTGCACACATAAAATATATATTAGAATAGATATATATAACTTTTTCAGATATGTACACCAGCTTTGGTCCTATAATCCCTACTCAAAATCAGTAAAGAACCGGACTGGGTGAGACTGGTATATTACCATATGAATATGGTGTATTCCGTATACAAACTCAGTTCATAGAGGGTGAACAGTTCTGCTAATGTGAGGTCCAAAGTCATCTTTCGTTCAATATTCTTTTCTTTTTCTCTGCAACTCTTGTGAATTTTGAGATATGTAATGGAATACCTCTGTCGCTCCCACACTGATCTTTGCAAACATATGCCTTCTAGTGTATAGATCATCTTGAATTGTTTTTCTTCACTGTAGCACATTCATCCATCTAAGACAGGACTGAGGACTTTTTTTCTGTGAGGATTAAATTTCCTATAGGGAGCTACATGCCAGCAGTAGGTAGGGCCAGAACCAAAATTACATGAACTTTACTCACTTCCTCTTTATTACCCTTCCCTTCCTTCCCACTCTTTCCCACTTTCCCTTTGTTATCCACAGTTTGGATAATTTTATCAGCAATCTGAACTGCGTTTTTGTACAAAGTTTTTGACCCTTAGATACTCATAGGGCCTGTTGTTTCAGTCCCTGAGGCAGGGGTACAGTTGGCAAGCCAAATGTCATTTTATGCTACAGCGAAGTCTTTCTCATTTATTTATTTATTTATTTAGGCTTATATGCTGGTCACCTTGCATACCTCACTAAATAATGGTACAAACATACAATAACCATAATAATAATAATAACAATTAATAGAGAAAAAGTCTTAGGACTGGGAATATCATTCAACCAAACTAACATTCCCCTGCAGAAGGGATCCATTCCATCCTTCAGATGCTAAAGCAGTGTTTCTCGATCTTAGCAACTTTAAGATGTCTGGACTTCAACTCCCAGAATTCCCCAGCCAGCATCTTAAAGTTGCCAAGGTTGAGAAACACTGTGCTAAAGACTTGTTGAAGTCTTATGCAATCCCAAGAGCATTGCAATCTGTCTGATCTCTGAGGGGGTATTGTTCTAGAAAAGGGCAACCCCCCCCCCTTTCCTATTAACACACAGGATAAAACCAGCCATCAGAACCTAAATCCAGAGCTCTCATAATCATGTCTGGACTTCTTTTCAAATTATGTGCAGGAATACAGTATTGGCCAGATGCATTCATTGCAAATTCTTAGAGAAGTGGTTCTGTATATTTTTGCCCATAAATATTCTGCCCAGGAAGGTGGAGAGGAGGATTTGCTGTGTGTGTGTGTGTGTGTGTGTGTGTGTTAATATCGCACACTTCCACTTATAAGACAAAGGGAGTGCTAGAAGCATTATCACTCCCAAAGCCCAAGCTAGGTTCTGAGCTCTGATTAACTGTAAAAGAAGGGCAAGATATCAGGAAACATCCCCCAACTCCATTTTTCCCTTTAAAACAAACAGAGTTGTTCCCTGATACCTAAACATTCAGTTTCTCCTAAATGACACCTTTTACTGAGAATTGATAAGAGAGGGCAAAAAGAAAAGATAACAAAGGAAAAGTTCCCATGAAGACAAAAAAACAGGATTAGACAAAAGAATTGCAGTAGAAAAGAACAGATGGCAATATTAGCTTGGATATCTTCTGAATTTGTAAGGATAAGCTTATCTATCTTTATGTAAAATGATCCAGAACAAAGAAGTTTTTTTTTTAAGTACAGTGGTACCTCGGGTTACGAACGCCTCTGTTAACGAACTTTTCGGGTTACGACCAGCTCTGACTGCAAAAATTTACCTCGGTATGCAAACTCCGCCTCGGGGTACGAACAGGATATGTGGCCATTTTCCCTCCCATGACACGGTCCGCGGCCATTTTTCCACCCCTGACACATGGTCCGCGGCCATTTTTCTGCCCCTGACACGTGGTCCACGGCCATTTTCCGCCCCTGACACATGGTCCACGGCCATTTTCCGCCCGACACATGGTCCGTGGCCATTTTTCCACCCCTGACACGTGGTCCACGGCCATTTTTCCGCCCCTGACACGTGGTCCGTGGCCATTTTCCTCCCCTGACACGTGGTCGTAGGGAGGGGGACTCTCCCTCCAAGCAATAGCTGCCTCCCTGTCCTCCACGCCAGAACGGATTAACGGTAATTACATTGAACCTTATGGGAAAATTTCCTTCGGGTTGCGACCAATTCGGGGTGCGACCAGAGTCACGGAACGAATTAAATTTGTAAACCGAGGTTCTACTGTAATAGTGAACTGTAATTCTAATTTTAATCCAGGAAGAAACCACCACTTCCACAGTATCATGTTTGTTGAATCTATTGTTGTATGCAACTATTTCTTGAACCGCATTTGCTCTTTATGATACAATGAGGACCTCATTGCTAGATGCTACAGCCTCATAATTATGTAGAGAGATGATCATATTTTAACATACGAAGAAGAAACAAAATGTCTGCACTTACTGCAAACAAATCTACAGTAGCAGAATACAATTTCAGTGAGTGATGAAATAATTCTATAATGATGCTGTGCTTCACAATTGCCCATGTGCTGTTGGTAAAACTCATTTTATAGAACAATTTAGCAGAGAATAATCCCTGTGAAATGTGACTGACTCAGTATGTGAGTTCTCATTTTCATAGCTTGCTTTCAGATTGAAAACACACACAACCCAACACACATACATCACCACTTCCCTTTGGTGAGCCTAAGCATTCCCTAGCTTTGCACTTAGTATCTGTATAATATAGACAGTGTGTCGTGAGAAAGATGCACCTGTTCTCTGAATGTTGTGTAGAAGGCAAACACAGTTGTGATATATTTTTTGCATGTACTTTGCTGTAGATCCATTCCATTCAGAATGACTTTCCCAAGAGCTGTGTCTCTGCCAAATGGATTCTTTCCATAATTAAAAGGATGTAAATGCTCACTGGAGAATATTTCTCCACCTTCCTGGAGTTGTTAAAGGCTGAGGGCTTACCTTATTGGTTGTTTTAAAGATTCTGTTTGTACAAGCTGTATAATGATAGCATACGTGAGCAAGGAGACATCCTTGGCTAATGCTGTCAATCACAAAATAGATGGCATACTCATTCTCGTAAATGTGGATAATTTGCAGTCCTTTAACATTCCCTTCCACTGCTGAACTGTTCTTATTCTTGTATTGAAGAGATTCATTCCAAAGCTTAAGTGTATTGTTTCATACTCCCTGCTTCCCTGAGCAGTAGCAGCAGGAAGCAGCAGAGTCAATACATTTGTGTGTGTGTGTGTGGAATTGTATTTATGATTTATGTTTAACAATTTTTTTAAAAAAATTCCAAGCAGAATGGTTAATACTCAGGCATCCAACAGCAGTGTTTAAAGCCTCCATCAGCCTCCACAGAAAACAGAACATTGCCCTGCTCCACATGCTTTTCAGCTGCTTCCACAAAACCTCAGATTTTTCTTCCAGTTTCTACTTCCTTTTTTCTCTGTGTGCCAGAGATATGTGACCCGCTGTCTTAGCATGACAAATAGCAAGTGACCATCAGTGCTCATTAAGCAAGCACCTTTAGCTATTCAGCTGAAGAGCACTGTTTCCACTTGATTTCAGACAGCTGAGCTCTCTTGATTAAAAGAAAGGGCAGATGATAAATCAGAGTGATGTTATTTATCTCTGAGATGTTGTTTTCAAGGAGTTATACCCTGAAAACTCCTGCTCCAAGAATTATAGGTTTTTCAATCCTTCAGTCTTTATAAAGCTATGTTTAATCTTCTAAATCTCTGTGTCCTGAGAATTGACTATCATCATCAACTCCTGCAAGTCTCACTTTACCTCTACTAAGATGCAGTTATGAACCGGAGGACAGGTGGAACCTATCTTTAATAATTCATGAAATAAATCTGGGGGTATTTGTGTAATTTTGTGGATGCAATTTTTTTTTTCTTTTTCCTTTTACTAACAGAGATAGAGGATGTCATTTCCTGACAAAATAAAGCCATTGGCAAATCTGAAGGATGCTATATGGTAAGCAACTGGAAAGCAGCAATTGGAAAACAGCCTGTCAAGATCCAGCAAAATGGGAGATGTGTGTTAGAATCTTCAGGACCTTGGACAGAACTCAGAGTTGATTATCCATTCCAATTAGTGCTCAATGTTACCTGAAGCTGAACAGCCACCATTTTGTACCCCACAGACCCTCACAATGGTTTCTACACCACTGTGCAAATCATGAATATTCACCAGGGCAAATATGAGTATTTCCTGTCGGGGGGGGCGCTATATGAGCAAATAATCCTTTTAATATATTTAGATAATACAGAGGATACATAGAATGACTCATTGTGGGTATTCTTTTGTATAAAAAGTGCCAACTGACAGTAATAAAAATAAATTTACATGAACATAAATATCCTGGGACCACACTGTATCACCACAGTTACATTTAGTGTCAATTCCAGTTATAATGAAATGTGCTTCTTCATAATACATTTTCTAATTGATGGCTACTGGGAACGTTAATGCGTTTGATTTACAACAAATCAAATTCCTTTGAATGAAGCCTGCTCAAGGTATATAATTCTACATGAATGCTAACTAAATATATTACAAATCCATGAAAATGTTCATGTTATCATCATATGTAATTATTACATATAATATAATCATATGTAATTACATTACTTATTTACATCATAGGTACATTACATTATATTTGTGATGGAAGGCATGAGCGAGGAGGATCCTGGAATGGAGCTTCACGGTTACAGGGAGGGGGAGAGACATTCCAAGCATCTCCTCAGCCCCCAGCCGGAGCGTGTGAAAGTGAAGAGGAGGAGACTGGCCCCTCCCTAAGGACTTAATGGTTACAGTTGCTCTCATTGGGGGTTAGAGTTAGTCTGGCAAGATTCTGTCTAGTAGGTGTAAGCTAATAAAGTAACTGAGCTGTTCCTGGACTGTCTCGTTATGGTTTTTGGGCTGCACCTGACAATATTACATATCTAATTACATCATATGTGTCCTTCTGCCTGGGAGGACGACACATATGATATAATTAGATATGCAATATATATATGCAAGGAGTGGGAGTGAACTGGCAGGAGCTGAGGCGGCTGGCAGGACCATCTTGATGGTGACAAGTAGAGGGAGATATGGCAGGAATCCAAGGGTGGGCTGCACTCGGGGATACTGAGTCTGCTGTTTGAGGGCGGTCCTGCTGTCCAGCCTTCAGCTTTTACCCTCTGTATCAGACAATCCTGGTGCCTCTGGACTTTGGCTGTTGATTTTGAATGCCAGGTAACCAATCTGCCCTCATCCATTATCTTATCTTGGAGGAGGGTGCCAACCTGGCATGTCTTACCAAGGGCCTGGAAAGTGGGGGGTCTCTTTTTGGAAATATATCCACCTGGGTTTCAGGTTCTGCACCAACTGGGAGCCCAGAGGAGGGGGGACAAGTGCCTGTTCTTATCCTTGAGTTGTTACAGGCTTTCAGAGGCTCCTATTCACAGATAATCAGATGTGAGGTGCTCTGGTTGAAGTTAGGCTTAAGGGAGCAACTGGGATTGCTGCTGGTGTACCTCTCTCCCTACTGCCCGGCAGCTTCCCTGCCTGAGCTCTGGATTCTGTTGCTGTGTTGCCAATAGAGTCCCCAAGGCTGCTGGTCCTTGGGGATTTCAATTTGCTACCCAGCAATGTTGAGTCCAGAGCAGCTCAGGAGACCTGTCCCAAGTCACTGATGGCCTGACACATACTGGAAGCTGCACGCTAGATCTGGTTTTTGTCTTGGGTCAGTTGAGATGTGATCTGGCAGTAGAGAACATTAATATCAGTCCATTGCCATGGACAGATAACTTTCTGGTTGTTTTTTGGCTCACTAGTGTCACCCCTCCCTACAGGAAGTCAGGGCCCGTTCAATATTTCTCCACCCTTATTGAATCTGCTGATAGTTATCCAGTGGCCTTGTTTAGGCTGGCCTGGTCCCTATTGGGTAGGGAAGCCCCCTGGAACACCTGCTGGGCCACTGTGAGGATTATTCAGGCTATCTGACAGATAAAGTCACTCAGATTTGCTCCTCCTTGGATTCTTACTGGGCAGGCCAGGCCAAGGAGCCTGAGGCACAGCTTGGTGGTGTGATCTGGGATGAGTTTGAGCCAGGGACTCCTGAGGAAGTAGACAGGAGTCTCTGTGCTGTTAGCTTGGCCACCTGTTTCCTGGATCCAGGTCCCTCCTGGGTCATGAAAGGGGCCAGGGAGGTGGCCCGTGGTTGAGTAAGGTTCCTGTAGGGTCAGCCTCTTTTATGGAAGGGGGGTGCCCCAAGCCTTGAAAGAAGTGGTGGTCCATCCCCTCCTCAAGAGGCCATCCTTGGACCCAAGGATCTTTGATTACTATTAACCGATCTCCAACCTTGCCTGGGGAAGGTTGTTGAGAAGGTGGTCAGTCTGCAGTTGATGAGAACCCTAGAGGAAATGGATTATCTTGATGCATTTCAGTCAGGTTTCCTTCTTGGATTTAGTACTGAGACAGCTTTGGTCACATTTGTTGATGATCTGTGGTGAAGCTAGAACGGCAGTGATGCATCTATCCTTGTGCTCCTAGATATGTCGGTGGCTTTTGACACTATCAACCACAGTATCCTGAGCCATCTCCTTGGGTTGGGGGCACCATTTTATGGTGGTTCTCTTCCTTTCTCCAGTGCCAGTTCCAGTCATTGTTGGCTTGGGGAGGGAGAGATTGTCCCCATGTGCCTCCTTTGTGGGGTGTGATAGGGTTCTATTCTCTCTCTCCTTTTCAACATCTGCATGAAGCTGCTGGGTGAGGTCATCTGCCAGTTTGGAGTTCGGTATCATCAGTATGCTGATGATACCCAATTATATCTTTTGATTCCAGGCTGGCCACATGAGGCTGTTGAAATTCTATCTATCTATCTATCTATCTATCTATCTATCTATCTATCTATCTATCTATCTATCTAACTAGCCTGGAGGCTATACAGGTTTGGATGTGGAGGAACTGTCTCTGACTCAGTCCTACCAAGACCAAGTAGCTGTGGGTGTTTGGACCACCTGGATGTGGGGATATTCCAACTTTGACCTTGGATGGGATGGCACTCCCCCATTCAAGGGTGGTGCACAATCTGGGGGTCTTCCTGGACTTACAGCTCCAGCTTGGTGAGCAAGTGGCAGCCGTGGCCAGGAAGGCTTTTGCCCAGCTTCATCTAGTATGGCAGTTGTGGTGTTTCCTAGATCAGGGGGCCCTTCAGTCACTCATGCTCTGTTCACCTCACAGCTTAACTACTGCAATGCACTCTAAATGTGGCTGCCCTTGAAGACCACCTGGAAGCTTCAGCTGGTCCAGAATGCAGAGGCACTGGCAGTAATGGGCATGCCTCAATATGCCCATGTAATACCTCTGCTTCATGAGCTGCACTGGTTGGCAGTTTGCTTCCAAGTGTGATTCAAGGTGCTCATTGCTACCTGTAAAATCCTGCATGACAAATGGCCTGGTTACTTGAGGGACTGTCTGTCTCCCATAATAACTGCCCAGCCAGTTCAATCTGGCAGGGTTGGCTAGCTCTGGGTTCCATCAATTAAACAATGCCATATTTCGTGACCCTGGAGTGCACCTACTCTGTAGCAGCGCCTGCCCTCCAGAATGAGGTTTCCCCTAAGATATGAACAGCTTCCACCCTACCGGTTTTTCAAAGGACCCTAAAGATGTAGCTCTTCACGTAGGCCTTTGGTGAAGATGATTGAAGCCTCTTTTCTTCCTTTTTCTTGTTCCCATCCTGGTTTCTTTACTCTGCCATCTTTGTTTCTTTGTTTTGTGTTTCTTGCAAATGTTTTTAACAATTTGTAAACCACCCAGTTGCTGGGAGTTGGGTGGCATCATCATCATCATTGCAACAATACCTTTAACACCATCAAACAACATCTGTGTATCCCAGGTCCTTGGGAAGGACTCGATAGGTGGATAAAAATGCCAAATCCAGTCTAAACATCTGGCTGACACTGCAACCAACCATAATAATTTTAGTAATATTGCATGTCCCAAGGCACTGGCAATTAAAAAGAGACCTTTGTGTCATTTACCTGACCCTCCCAGTATTTATTATTTCTTTGTTATGAACACATTTCTTATAAACATTCAAACTAAAAGGCATGCACATATGGTTTCCAAATTTGCTTTGTGCAGTGAAAAAGCTTAAAAGTGCAATTCATAGTGTCATTTCAGATTGTCAATATCACTTGAAAAAATTAAATGTATATTTTACAAGCTATTCCTTGGTTTATTCAGCAAAAAAGGATTCAAGTTTTAATTTATTTGAAAGCCGAGTGGGAACACGTCTATTTATTTATTTATTTCAGCAATTTGTATGCTGCATACTAACTGGATTCTACTGTTACTGTGCTAACAAATCTGAGGGAATACAAAAACAACATTAGGAATAAATATCCCAACTAACTATCTCACGTAGTAAGTTCAATGGGAGTAGAGATTAATTTTTTTAGATTTTTTTTAATCCCGCCTTTATTACTTTTAAGTAACTCAAGACGGCAAACGTATCTAATACTCCTTCCTCCTCCTATTATTTTCCTTATAATCTAGCATCACTTTAACATAAGATTGGGAAAGAGAATGATTCTTTCCTTTCTAGCCTTTTCATGTCTTTCAGATACTTCTGTATATCACATGCATGTTGTGTTTGGAGGCAATCTGTGTTTGGGTTGTAAAAGCAGACTGTCCAAGGACCTTCCTTATGTCAGGTGCCAGTTCCAAGCCACAGATGACTGAAGCCTCATTATTTAGTCTTGAATGGGGGGAGAATAACTGATTCCCTGTTTTCCACTTGCGCTTCTGATTGCTTCCCTGAAACTCCTCAAATCCTTCCATGAACCCCCATATCTTATGTGCACAATAACTGTGTTTGCTGTCTCTGGCAGCTGTTACTGAGGCCCCTGTGATAGCAGTGCCAACGGGCACAGAGCTCCCCTTTTCCCATACCCTTTTTCTTTCCTTACTACAGTACTTGGAATCCCACTATAACCAGACACAAGTATGTATTCGGAATAATAGCTAGAATTGGACTATTGGACAGAAATCAAGGACCCCATAGCGAAATGAGTAGGAAGCACTCCAAATAGCAGAACTACTTTACATTTTGATATAAGTAAAATAATATACACTATTTTCTAAAAAAACAAAAAACAAAACACCCATTCTTAAGTCCACAGTCTATACTGTAATGGCCCTGAGTTTTCACCACCTCATGCTCTTCAGACCACAAGGGGGCAGTAGGTTGTAGATAGAGAGCTAAGATGTCCAGTACTCTGGTTCCCTGTTTGTCTAAAAGAGATTGCTAATCTCTTAGCGGCTAAGAGACTTCCTCATGTCTTTCTTCCTAGGCACCCATTCACAGAGCATAAGTTCTTTGACTTCCCTCCTGGTAAAAGGTAGTTAGCCAGGTGGTAGGCTTTGCATGTCTCCATAATATATTTCCTGTAAGTAATTTTTTTTTTCTGTTGTAGTTATAAAACCTGCTGCAATCCATATTGGTCAAGTTGCTTTCAAGAATACTAGCATGTACACATAGATTGTTTCAACCTTCAATAATTGAGCATAAACTCATAATGGGAACAAATGAAAGAATTCCTAAGAACAGGCAAACTAGTCCCCCCGGCTAAATGTTGATATTGGTATCAGCCACATTTCAAGGTAAAAGAGTTTGCCACCAGCATGAAAGGGACTCTGTGCAGATAGACACAGCATCTGAAAGCCTCTGGCAGAACAATGCACTGGTAAAATTTGACATTTCACATTGGATCCTTAGCAAAATCAAATGTTATCAATACATCCAGATTTCAAAACGGGGTCATGTTTCACATTCAAAATGCAAACTGCAATTTCAAATGTGAAATTTTACCTTCAAAATCTGGCTGGCTGGCAAAAGTGAGCAGAATTTGAGCTCTTGTAAATATTCTCACAAGCCCTACAGTTTGAAATCTAGACTTCATGCCTATGGATATTTCACATACATTCTGTTTATTTTCTATTTCAGAGGATTGAGTTTATCTCATACTTGGGATTCCCAATTGCTGCCACTCTTGGGACATATTTTTCCCCCTCAGTCCTACAACCTGCAAAATCTTCCTCTCCTGACTGTTTTAACCTTTTGAAAATTAGACTTCCTCCTTTCCCACAGTATTATGATTGCTTATTTTCCCTCCTTCCTTTCTATACCCAGGGAAAAGAATTATAACCCAACATCTTTTCCCTATAGCTATTCATGAAGCATAAAAGCAATGAGGGAAGACATAAATATATTCATGAATTAGTTCTATTAAAATTCTATCTGCATTAGATGGAAATAAATTGCACTTACTCCCTGCAGCTGCAGGCCATCACAGTCAGCTATGGATAGCTGAGAGAAGGGCAGCAAAAGAGAGGTCATATCAAATGAAGCTGGTATGGGGGAAAACACTGAAATTAGAATAATCAACATTCAGTAGGTTTGCCATAGTGAGAAATCTTCTGCTCTTAATCTATGGTCATATGCCAACTCCTTGGGTAAGAACCTCATTGAACTCTGTGGAGCTAACACACACACGTGCGCACGTGCGCACACACACACACACACATCTGCCCAAAATATAAACCCAGCACAATTCCTAACTGATTTTGTGACTTCAGACTGGAGGCTGATTGGCCTGTGACCAAAATTTGGACAAGACATAATCTATTTCAGTTCTACCAGAGCTATTTTGCTTTGGAGAAACTGTGACGGGACAAAAAAAAAAAAAAAAACAGGAGAAGCTAACATCCTGATAAGGGTCTTACTGTCTCAAAGGTCTTTGGCTAGTTGTTGGCCCCTCCCCTTCCCCCTCTCTGTTTTATTATTCCTCTTGCAAACAAAAGACATAAAATAAAAATGAGCAATCACCAAAGAAAAAAGGAAAAAAAATATAAAAGTAAACTCATAAAGAAAAAACCAAAGAATCTGTAATTACAACTATATCCCAAGTTCATCTGATTTTAAAAGTCTTTAAAACAGAAAGCTAAGCTTTCAAAGTTCATCAAGCCTATCCAAGAATGTTTTTCCAAAGGGAGAGATAATGTGACATTTTCTGATTAACAGAGTATATGATTTTCTCAAAAAATGCTAAATCACACATCTCTGAAATCTAGTCCTTTATATATAGAATTATAGTATTTTTCCATCTCCTAAGGATTATTCTTTTTGTTATTGTTAGAAGTCCCTATAAACTCTAAACTTTCCCCTCACTACATCCATCTAGGGCAGTGTTGTGCAAACTTGGCCACTTTGAGTGGACTTCAACTCCCAGAATTCCCCAGCCAGCATGGCTGGCTGGGGAATTCTGTGAATTGAAGTCCACTCATCTTAAAATGGCCAAGTTTGGACAACACTGATCTAGGGTCTTGATGACAACATCTAAGTCTTATTGGTAGCCAATGCTTGATAACATCTAAGACAAGCATGACTTGAGAGACATTGTGCTGGCGCAGGAAAGAGCAATCCACAGTCCTGGAAAGCCCCTTTTTTGTGGCTCCTGACCCTCCAACTGTCCTATTCAGTTTCGTATTATATTTGTAAGGTAAGCCTAAAATATATTTATTTGTTGCATTTCCTCATGCTAAAGGTGAGGTACATGGGAATCTCTTCATTCCTCCCCAAGGAATGAATTCTACTACTATGAAATAGGCTGGGCTAAGGAAGAGCTCCACACTGAGCTCCACAGTCAAGTGGGGACCTGAAGCTGGGTCTCCCCAGCCCAAGTCCAACAACCAAGTCTTAACACAGTTTAAAACAAAAAGAAAAAATCCACACACACATGCATATGTCATTATTTATTCTGGAATCCCGCTCCTCCTGAAAGCATTCATTGTAGCTCACAATGATCAAAGGTTTCCCTTCCCCTGTGCTTGTAAATGCCAGTGGAATTTGGCACAAGTAATAACATTATTAGTTATGCAAGGGATGTAATGTTGGTTTTTATGTGCACTGTGATTCTGGAACCTCTCCTGCCTACTCTGCTCCTGAGAATCATCCATGAGTGAAAATATAATGGGCTCCCCTTCTCTTTGACCTTTGCTTAGTAGCAACCACAACTCACTGCTTTTGGCTTCATTGCACTGATCACTCTTACTCTTAGGTCTCTTACACCCATACTGTAAATATATATCACTTTATAAGTGTGTGCAGATGACAGGAGTAACTCAGTGTTCTGTACTGCTATGGGAAAGTCAACAGTCTCAGGAACCAGTCGCAGATGATCACAGATCATTCAGTCAAATGGGGAGCAGCCATCAACTTCTGCAAATGTATAGAAGACTGTCTCTTCTTCATACTAAAAAAAAAATGGAAGAAATAAAATAGAACCTGTGATGGCCTAACTGGGTTTTACGTCATTGCAGGCAGATTCTGAGATGGCTTGACTACCTTAACCAATTGCTTCACACCCACCGACTAGGAAGCCAGTGCAGTGAAACATTACATACACAAACAGAGAAAATGTAACTAGAGCAATCCTATTATAGAGGGCCATTCTAAGATTTTATCTTTATGCCAACAGAAGAAAGAGAAGGTTAATTATTACCCCTTCATCTCTATTTAAGCAAAACAACTGGCCAAAGGAAGTTAGTTTAGCCCTAAACAATCCTAGGGCTGTGGAGGGCTAAAACAAACTCCCTCTTTACTGCTGCCAACTGAGTTATGGTATTTTCATGACACCCTGACCCTCCCCATTAATCAATTAAACATGTATCTTGGCATGGAACACTTCAGTTGAAAAATGTTGCCCAGGACAAGAAATCCTATATATTGTATTTAATCTATTTTGGCTCTTTTATACACAAAGGCCATGAATTGATTTTGTATTCATTTAACTATTAAATGGGTTGAGAACTTTCTTGGGATAAAGAAATGCTAAACCTATATGAGATGACATTGTGATATTGCTTGTGATACTCTGCACTAGAGATGGTATGGCTTAATCTGTGAGTGTGGGTTACAGCATAAAATATTCTGACTTGTTACTGTAGGGTTAGACTGAATGATCTCCCACTACCTTCTAATTTTGTGACTGAATTGCCTAAAATTTGGATGAGTAAGAATAACAGATTTACAACCTCTTACTCACTGCAGGAATCCAAATTAAAACTTCTAAACAGATGGCTGTCTAGCCTCTGCTTGCACGTGTCCAATAAAAGAGAGCCCATCACTTCTCTGGGTAGTTGGTTCCTCCTTTAAACTGTTCTTACTATTTTCAAACATTCTATTGGAATTTGCTTCCCTGTAAGATGATGATGATGATGATGATGATGATGATGATGATGATGATGATGTACCACTTGAAGACCACTGGCATTGACAAAATCACCATCAGTCAATTGCAAAAGGCAGCTTTACTTGGAACAGGTTACATCCTGCAACGATACCTTTAACACCATCAAGCGATGACATCTGCCTGTCCCAGGTCCTTGAGAAGGACCCGATAGGAGGATAAAAATATAAAATCCAGTCTAAACATCTGGCTGACTGTGTGGCCAGCAATAATAATAAACTTTTATGCTGCCCGACTCCCAATGACTCAGGGTGGCTTACAACAATAAAATAAATTACAATAAAATCGATAAAATATGCAAAAATGACAGCCCAGATAGAATGAAGCAAGATGGCTTTAATGGTCTGTGAGGATGTCCTTGAGAGACAGGAGGAGGAGGAGGAGCCGCAGAGTAGGCAATGGTCAGAAAAGAGGCAGCTTAGCCCGCAGAAGGAATGGGGGTGTGACAAACACCTCAGAAGGGACCCTCCCTAGTTTCTTGGACTGTAAAGGAGAAAGGTGTCCTTTCAGACTTGCAAGATTCTGTTAATGAAACCTTACAATAAAGGTAGTGTTAGTACTTATGGTTGGTGTTCTTGTATGGACTACCTCTCAGGGCTGACAAGGTCTCCCTCTCCCTCTCCAAAGGCCTGGGTGAAGAGCAAGGTCTTCACAGCCCTTCTAAACAACAGCAGAGTGGGACAAACAACAAAACAATTTTTTTGAAAGACTGGGAACCTTATATGGACTTTTTGCTGAAAGAAGAAAAAATGAATTTATGAATTATGGATTTGAAGATTAAGTAAGATGCAGATTAAAGGAGGGGTGAGGGGATTTGCAAGATATTTAAAAGGGAGGAGGGACAATAGGATTGTAATTATCTATTGAAAAGAAGGTCAGAAGTCATTTAAATATTTCTTAACTTTAGGTTTTCTTTTTCTTTTCTTGCACTTTTTTCTTTTTCTTTCCTTTTTTCTTTTCTTTTTCCTTTGTCTTTTACTATATGAAAAAAATTAATAAAGAAAAAAAATGAACAACAGCAGAGTGGGGGCCATCTGGGTCTTGGGGGAACCTCATTCCAGAGAGCAGGCACACTTCCAGGATCCTAATAGATGGCACTGTTTAATTGAAGGAACTTGGATCATGCCAACCCTGCAAGATCAAATTGGCCAGGCAAATACTATGGCAGATGGGTGATCCCTCAAGTAAATCCAAATGCGTATCTTCCATTCCAAGACAAGAAAGAATAGGTCTTGACCTTCCTCTGTGTAACATTCTTTTGGTTATTTGAAGAGTGCTTTCATATCCCCCTCAGTTGTTGTCTCTCAAGTCAAACATCCCCATCTCCTCCATTTTCTCTTCATAAGGTTAGTCTCCCATCCCCTGATCATTCATCATACTACCCTCCTCTGAACTTGTTCTAATTTCTCTGAACCGTTCTTATGCTATGATGTCCAAAACCATTCACAGAACTTGAAGTAGAGTCTGACCAAAGCTGACAGAAGTGAAATAATTACTTGCAGTGATTGGGAAATTGCATTCCTGTTCACACAGACTAAAATTGCATTTGGCTTCTTTGCAGACTCATCATACTTGTGGAACATATTCCATTTGCAATCAACTTCTATTCCAAGCTTTTTTTTTTTTTCCTAAGTACTATTACCAAGCCAGCTATCCCATGCTATACCTATGCTTTTGATTTTTGTTTCCTAATGAATGAAGTTACATTTGTTTCTGTTATTTTCAGGCCATTCTCCAAGCCTGTGAAGATCATGTTGAATGTTATTTATGTCTGCTATTAGCTATCATTCTCAATTTTGAATGGAAACAGTTACCTGCAAATTTGATAAGCATCTCTTCACCTTTTAATGATAGGGAAAATAATGTTTATAATGGCAAACAAATACCACTGAAGTTCAAAGTTCAGTAGCCTTAATTTCTAAATACATTGAAAAGTATATAAATATATATAGGTGCCGGTAGTGAGAGCCAGGATGGTGTAGTGGTTAAGGCACCAGGCCGGAAACTGGGAGACAATGAGTTCTAGTCCCACCTTAAGCATGAACACAGCTATGTGACCTTGGGCCAGTCCCTCTCTCTCAGCCCTGGGAAGAAGGCAAGGGCAAACCACTTCCAAAATCTTGCCAGCAAACCTGCAGGCACTAGTCTAGGTAGTCACCTGGAGTCAACATTGACTTGAAGGCACAACAAGCCCTGCTTTGCATGGGGCCAGGTTACTTGCAGGACCATCTCTCCCCCATTATATCTCCCCATCCTACTAGATCTGGCAGGATACGCACACTCTGGATCCTGGCTATTAGGGAGTATCTTCTGGCAGGACCCAGGAAAAGGGCCTTTTCTTTCATGGTGCCCACCTTCTGGAATATAATTCCCCCAGAGATCAGACTTACCCCAACTGTGCTGGATTTCTGTAAGACCTTGAAGACCTGGTTTTGTAACTCAGCCTGGGGCACTGGGAGTATGCTTGAGCCTGTACCATGGTTGGTTAATTGTTGTTGGTTGGTATTTATCTTGGCTGCTGTATGTGTTATTTTAATTTTGCTGTAATAATAAATATATCTTGTTTTTATTCATTGTTAGGCACACAGAGTTATGTATTTGAGATGGGCAACCATATAAAATGAATGAATGAATGAATGAATGAATGAATGAATGAATGAATGAATGAATGAATGAATTGTTCACAGCTGTAATATGTACTTCTTTAAAAAATATGAATTGCTTTTACCATTGCAGTATTTGTGGCACCAGACAGAAATTCCATTATATCACAGGACTGTTAGATTTGTATTTTCAACCCAAGCTGTCAAAACAGTAAGTTATCTCTATTGCCCTTTGGCACTGTAAGATGCTGTTGTCCAGCTTGGACTTCCTGTTTAAAAAAGAAAACAGCACTAATATTTGTTAAAATCTTGGCAACTAGTTTGTTTGTGATAAAGCAGCCACAGATGACCTCATTGCTAAATAGATCAACTAGAATGAATGCTTTCCAAATCTTTCTTGGCTGTATTTTATGAGATGCAACCAGAAGCTTGATATCTGAGAGCTAAACTACATAATATATAAATTGGGCATCATGCTTACTTCCTGGTTTTATTTTCTCTATTTCAGGCCAAGCAAAAGAAGTGTTGGGAAGGAAGAGCTTTGCTGAAAAGCTGACTCTGTCAGCTCTGTGGCAGAGGAAAATGAATGGGAATAAATGGATTAAGAGGCCAAGTTCATTTCCCCCCCTCCTCCATGACTATTTCCATTCGAGTGGGTAATTAGAAGAATTTCTATTGTTTGGTTTGTTTGTTTAAACTTTAAGGACAATGAAAAAGCATTCTGGAGTTCAGTGCCCTAACCAAAAATGCTCTTTCATAGATCTTAGAATCAATCTTTGAGTTCATTTGTGGGTTTTTCCCCCTCCCTCTACTCTGGAATTTATATCACTATTTGATTAGATATTGTTATACAGTAAATTATCCTTTCTTCTAATTGTTAATACTCCTTATATTTATTTTTACCTCATGGCAGCTTGGGTCTTTGACTGTAAGTAAATAAACTATAACTACATTTTCCTTTTTCCTTTCCCACCATGTATGTGTACTTATGTGTGCTTGTGTGTGTGTAATAACTATTAAATTGCTAGCCTGAGTTTGGAAACTATCTTGCTCATTAATAATTTCATATGACTTGTACTGGGAGCCATTAGGGTTGAGATGAGGGGTCATTTCTATGGATCTTAGTCCAAAGTCTTCCCCAATTATGCCAGGAGATACTGGTGAAATAATGATGGTTCGTGGGAAACTAATTTTCCCTCCCCTTGAATTCAGAAAGACTAAATATATCTTGATGTAGACGATTAATGTGATCAAAGGTCAAATCACACCCATGTTATTAAGTGAATAAATATATCAGACCTTACCAAGACTCCTATTAGATGGCCTTTGCCTTTTTAACTGTTTAAATGGATGTCCTTTGCTGTCATAGATGAACTTTATAGGGATATTGCATTCAATTTAAGTTTTGTACTTAAAAGCTAAGTAGAACTGACAATGGTTGGACAGGGTTAGTAACTGTACAAGCTTTAAGTTGGATTGGAAAATAGGGAAAAAACGTCCTGAAAGAAGGTAAGCCACCTTCTTTGGGGCCAAGAAAAGTAAAAGTGTGTGACCATATGGTCACTAGGAGTTGAGATATTTGTTCATAATATAATCAGCCTTCCCAACGATTGGGTTATAATTCCCAGAATTTCTACTAGAGGTAGTATAACAACTCCAAAAGGCACCAGATTGGGGAAGACTATAGCAGAACACCAGCAGTTTTTATTTGTGAGAAATTAAGATAGTTATCTAGAAGTTCCTTCCCAAGCCTGGTGTCTTGTTTACCAAATTGCCAAAACTGCTAGCCAAGTGCAATTGAAAGGGGTATTTCAATAAAGCATACAAACAATAGGATTTTGTCCTCTGCAATCTGTGGGTTCTTTTAACTATAAAATAACTGCATAAATTCTATCTTTTTCTCTTCCTCTCAGCACTGATTCTGAAAAGTAGATGCAGATCCTCTTGGACAAAAATGAAAATTAAAGGAACCATTTTGTTATTTTATCTTCACTGACAACATAACTGTTATTGAAAAGGGTCCTCTAAAGAAAAATTAGCAACTTTCAGAAAACACTGCTTTAAAAGCTTGTCTACAGTTCGGATTCTTCCATTTCTATGCCTTTGAAGTGGATTTCCTAATCAGGTATCTTTAAGATAGGTGAGACTTAAATCCCCAGCCAGCATGTACCTGTATGTGGATTGTACCACAACAGACTTCAGGTGGGGCTTGATGTGATTTAATGCTTCTTTACATCCAAATGAATGAATGATATAAATAGGAAGCCATGAAGAAATGCAGCCTAGTCTTTGCCGTGGTATATTTGTTCCCCACATTTAGGCTATTTCCAGTAAGCAGATATGTTCTATCTGCTACAGGCTGAAGTACAGCATTTGGAAATAGGTTTCCTACCTCATCTGCTGTGAGAAATAAGCTAATATGAATTAAGCAACATTTCAACACTTTTAGGGAAAAAAAATTACAAGAGTTGCTTTTCCATGTTTGCACTGAGCTTCTTTTTCTCAGCTTGCTCTGGTCTGTATATTTTGCAAGATACTTATCTATGCAACTATGTACGTGTGTGATATATAAACACATTCTGGAGCCATCTGCCATCTCTTTCTTTACTTTTCTGTGCCTGAACATTTTGGCCATTCCAACCGATTCAATGGATCTGCCATTTGGAGCTGTCAGAAAGGCTACCAGTGGGTGGCATATGAA
Organism: Python bivittatus; assembly: GCF_059951505.1. Classification (NCBI taxonomy): domain Eukaryota; kingdom Metazoa; phylum Chordata; class Lepidosauria; order Squamata; family Pythonidae; genus Python; species Python bivittatus. Next base: position 61,631,558 of record NW_028277112.1, on the reverse strand, counting down.
ATTCACTTGCAATTATTGACAAAACGTTAAGTTGAAGTTGGATCAATTTGGCAGTACATTGATTCATGCAAAAATCTGTCTAAAGGTTCATATGACCTTTCTCTGCATGTCAGTGCAGGGTACTAACTGGCTTTAGATGGACTTTTGCTGTTTTGTTAAAGTAGATCTTCAGCAGCAGAAGGAAGAGTCAGACACTCAATAGCTGTCCTCACTTGTCCACCTGCACACTGACAAAGTAGATGTTGCATTATAATTTCTAGGGTATGCAAATTAAAAGAATACTAAAACAAACACATCATTGAAACCACCTCTCCAGAAAAAAAAACCCTGTTTCTATAGGTAATTAATTTAAAATTGGTATAAATTGAGCAGAGATAAAATGAACAGCCTTGTATCTGTTCCTGATTAGGTTCACGTTAGTCCATTTTGTATTTTTCCCCCGGGACAGGAAACTCTGAAATTATAAAAATGGGTTATTGAAATAATTGTAGATGCAGAGTAACTCAATATTCTTTATTGGTCATTCCAGCCAGATTAATTTATTCCAATCGTCTTTTTGCAAGTGGTTTTCTCTCTCCTCCACCCCTGCATTTTATCCTCATGACAACACTATAAGATTGGATAGTCTGAAAGATTGACCTGTGGGTTTCATAGCTTAGCCAGTATTAATACTGTATCTACTTTGTCATCATTCAACATTACTACATCACATCATCTGCTGAAATATAAGAAGTCTCCTTTTGGCACAAGAATTTGATGTTTTCAACAATAGATCTCCTCCCCAATTTATTCATTTTACCAAAATAATTTTGCTTCAAAGATAAAGTCTCCTTCAAGTCAAACTTGAATCCTAGTTACCACATCAACCCATCCGTGTTGTTTTCTTGGCAACAGCATTAAAATATCTTGCCATTGCCTTCTTCCAGGCAATCGATCAATCAATAGATATTTGAGTTTACAGTCTGGTCTACAGCCTTGCTATTTCCTGGTGGCCTTTCTTCCAGGTAGTAATCAGGTTTTCTGCTTAGCTTCTTGAGACTAGCCAAAGACAGGTAGGCACTGACATTTAGGTGGCTATTTTACTTACTACAGAGAAGCAAATTGAGCATGTATGCAGCTTCTGAACTTATTCCATATGGTGGAAGCTCCTTCAAAATGCATATGAAAACAGCATTCTCCATGTTTCAGCAACTCTCAGTCAGGATTTTGCATTTCAGAATATTTCACTGGTTCTGAACACTGGCAGGGTGGTAAAAGTAATAACTGATTCAGCCCCTGGGGGCATGCTTGCCAAAGATCCAAATCCTTTTGCTTTAAAGCAGCTGACCTTGATGAGAACATCTCTCTCTCCTTATTGAATCATGCAATGCTTCATTTTGTGGAATATTTCTTTGAAGAACAGCCCTGTGATTTCCCTCAAATGCAAACTTCTCTTTTTCTGTGTCTCTCCCTGCCCCCTTTTCTCTATCTCTGTATATACCCCCTTCATTCTGAAGTGTCTATCTTTGATAAGCAATCATATTTATACACTGATGACAGACACAGGTAAAAACATTTCTGAATCTGGTAGAAAGTTTTGTTTTGTTTTGACATTTTGAAAATGTATAAACACATGCCAATCAAGTGAGGTGTCTGAGTAAACCTAAAAGGTCAGCCTATAGCATTCTTTGTAAATCAACCGAGGCAAATCATTTAAAAAGAAGGATAAAGTGAATATTTTGGTCTAATGGTGGGGTTTGAATTTTTCCTCAAAAACTACCATAAAAAACTGAGAATGCTTCAAAAAACCTTAAGGAAGCCATTTTTATTCAGCTTGTATACTGAAAGGCTATCATAGGCAATAGCAATGTGATTGGTAAACAACAGTTGAGTCTGATTGCTCATCCAATGCAGTCATAAATCTAAAGCTCAAATCTTCCTCAAGTCATGGTTGACTCTTGGTGATTGCATTCATACAGATTTCTCCCTAACATTACAGAAGTGGTTTCTCACTGCCTACTTCCAGGATATTTTCTTACATCTCAGTCTAGACATCAGCCTTGAAATTTCTCCATCAAAGTACCAACCCTAACCTATTTAGTTTCCAAGATCAGCCTTGGAATGCTAGATGCTTCCATATGAAAGGGAAATAAATCAGTTAAATTTTGAGTGTATAGAACTCAGAGATGACCTTGGAGAAGACATGAACAGAGGCAGTTAGCAAAACATGACTTAAGCTCTGGAAAACAAGATAGCATGAGAAAGAAACTTAAAGTGCTCCTTCCTTGAGGGAAAGAAAATGGAAATGGTGTCATTTCAAGATTCTGTAATTATAGCCTATTTATACTTATAAATCAGAGTTCCAATATATTTTGTGGAGTTCATTTTTTGCCTTGGCCTACCTTAAGGGCTGACATTAAGGTGTCACAAAACTCTTGTTTTTCTTCTTCAACTTAGCTGTGTCAGCTGTAGTTCAGATGGCTCTCTTTTCTTCATGTCATTGAGGCTCCTGGTCAGAGAAATTAATGGTCAATTATTCCATCAAGAACTATATAACAATCTGGAATTCTACATGTGTACAGTAGTTTTGCTTCCTCAGTGATGGTGTTTACAGTGATAAGATGCAGGTAGCTGAATCTGGAGGGAGGCACCTTCCCCAGGAGTACTATTTGTTCCTGCAGGCTCCTGTGTTTATTCATCTATGTTAATTCCAGCACAAGATATAGGGCTGGGGAGAGATATATCATGGGGGTCTACAGGGAGGGACAGACTGCAGATAGCAAGAAGTTTCTCTGAGTACAGTAGCCAGTTTCTTAAGTCAACAAGATAATCAAAAGCCTTCTTAAAATAAATTAAAGCTTTTCTGTATTGCAATGTTATCTAAAAATCCTTCCTTTGCTGTCACAATAGAACTGTCATTCTTATTCTGCCCGAAGACCTATAAATGTTTGAGAAAACACATATTGTGCCTCATCCATTTTAAAAGAGGTGAGGGTCTATGTTGCCTGGCCCAAAGTCATTCAAAATCCTGGAGACAACATTGGCTACTGAGAAATTAACTTGGCTTCAATCCTAATTTTGATGGGAAGAAAAGGCCTACAACTCTATTCATGAAAAATGCGATTCAGGGAAATTAGAGTTAAAATTTGCAGCACTATTCTTGATCCAACTTCTGCTGCCACCCTTGTAGAATGTCAGCCAAGTATATGATCAAATAAATCTGGGGGACATCAGAGAGCATTGTTTTCTCTTGTGGTAGGAAAGGTAAAGATGTATAGCAAAAATACCAGGGTCAGCTGGGGAGAAGAGGTAATTTTATTGGCTTATAATTCAGCAATCCTGGTAATATTAAAGAAAGACAGGAGCTTTATTTTGTGTATATAACATAGAGAATGTAAGCCTGCTACAAAATAATTGCATTCTGGAAATATATACACCAATTTTATGGAGATAAATCTTGTAAAGTTAAAATACAACTTATACTTTAATGGAGTTTTAATAGGAGTAATAGGAGTTTTATTACAAAGGATCAAGTAGTAGTGAAATAAAGGTCCCACACATTAGCATGATTTGTTTTACTTACTATTTGTTGAAGAAGTCATAGTATCTTAGTTTATGTAATGATAAGTCATTAACAATGGATTACAAGCCGTAATGGTTGGGTTCAGAGAAGATCTCTCTCTCTCTCTGAATTTTATCTTCATCCCAACATGTGCCCCATGCCTGTGGGATGAGATTTTATTGAATAATGAAGGAGATGAAGGACACATACAGAATTTTAACCAGCATGATTTTTACTACTTATGCAGTATAAAGGGATTGTACCAAGATTAATTGGCCCCTTTTCTCTTCTTTTCTTTAGTTGGAAGGCCAGATTTTTGGCTAAATCATCTCTTAGTTGCAACAATGTCATTCTTATAAGTATAGCATAAGGACACAAACTGCCTGAAAACATTTCTACAGTAACTTACTTGAGCACAAAGGCCATGATCCTCAATTGCTTACTCTGAAGTAGATCCACCACAGATTAGTTTGATATATATGTTTGAAATCTGAAAGAAACAGAAAATACAGAAAATCACTGTTGAAACCCAGTTAGAGGGATACACAATACTTAATGACGATTTTCAGAAAAGTTGCTTTCTGACTTATCATTAAATAAAATTAGTTAGCTGGATGCCACAAAATCTGATAGCCCCCATGCAGTTTATTCGCTGTCTTTCCCTTCTTCCACTGGCCTTAGTCTTGCCAAGCATAATCACTTTTTCCTAGTCTGTTGTTCACACACAGTATATGAGTTCCTGCTTGCTCATCATCACTTCAAGGAACAATCAGGACTGATTGCTTAGTTCTTTTTGCAGACCATGGTCCTCTTAGTGATGGTCTCTAGATCTATCATTTGAAGGCTATCTTCTTTCTATCACCATTTCTATGTTTACAGCTTCCACAGTCAAGCAGGCCATTTCTTTAACACTCCTGATCTTTGTTTATGTGCCATCATCTTGTGTAAGTTTGTCATATCCTTTCTCCCTATCTCCTCTTTACTTTTCCAGTCAATGGGAAGAAATTAAAGAAACTATAGATCAACAATATCTGGAGGACCACAAGTTCCTTACCTGGACAATAGTTGTACTAGTGCAAAGTGATAGATTTTGTCTGCATGAAGCTTATGGAGTCCTCAGGGGCGACCTGATGTGGAGCAGTTAATCTCTGTTGAGAACAGCATGACAAAATTGGCAGAATAGGCCTGTTATCACTGACACTTCAGAGCCCCTCCAAAGAATCTCATTTATCAGCCTTCCTCAACCTAGCATCTGCCAGATGTGTTGTAGTATGACTTCCATAAGTCATAGCTATCATGAGCAATGGTTGTGAATGATGGGGTTGTAGTCATTGGTTTGGAACATCTGAGAGAAAGAGTGGGGGTAGGAGAAGTTTCCCACTCATGATGAAATTCCAACTCTAATATACAAACATCTTGCACAAGCAGAGCATAGTATAGATTGACATACAGTATACAGAGAGAAACCTCCTGGTTTTCACTCTGTATTTCAAGCAGAGCAATTTGCAATGCTTTGGATGTTCCTACCACAACATCCTTATCAGCAGCTTAACAGAAGAAGAAAAATGTGGTTTATTTTTTAAAAATGGGCATCATATTGGTACCTTGGGGTAGCTTTACATGAAATCGATATGCCTGTTCAGAAAGCAGTGTGAGAAGGCATTATCTCCACTCATTTTCTCATGTCATAACCCATACTTTGAGAAATGCTGACTAAGTGCAAGTGATTGCTTTATTCAAGCATGAGTGATTGTTGATGCAGCAGAAGTCACGCCCAAATTATTGCCCCACTCAGGGCAAGGGACTGAAAAAGAAAACTAGTGAGGAAGCAGACCAACCTGAGAACTCACAGAGGGAAAGAAGTTGGTGCCTCTATAGATACAAGCACAATAACATCCCCACACGTGGCATTTTCACATCTCTTACCTGTGTGTTATGCCATCCGCAAATCCATCAGACTGCTTTAAAGAGCTCTAGACGGGTGGCGTGTTTATTATTCTTTAATTATTTATTTGCAAAGATTTATATGCCACCTGAATCCAGGTTTCTGGGCCTTTCACAAATTATAACATCCAGAATGTCACAATTGTGAACACATAGTCCATTAAAAAAAAGGATGGTGAATTAGGTTCCAGGAAAGGAAGTCAGTTTTAAAAATGTTAATGTGTTTTTAAACTATATCCCCCCAAATTGGTATTTATTTATTTATAAAGAACTTCAGATCTTTCATGTCTAGATTGTTGCAAAAAGAAAGAGAGATTGTTACGTGTTCTTGGAAAACACTTGTGCAGCAGATGAAAAATTGGCTTGACAAAATGTGTCAGTTTTCAGATTTTGAACTGGATCTTCATCAGCTCAAAGAAAGCCCAGAGAATAATTCTATGTGCTCAAGGCTCAACCTCTCATCTGTATTATATATCTCTAAATACTGTTGTACCTTAGTTTATTCATGTATTTATTTTCTTCCCACTCTCAATATTTTTATACTTTGTTCTCTTCCCTTAAAATTATTAAATTTTAATACTAAATATTATTATTTGTTATTAATATTATTAATATATTAAATATTATCAAATATTAAAATGATTAAATAAATCATAAGATCTCAATAACTGAATATAAAACCCAATCATAGTAATCTATGCCTCAAAATCTCAACAGAAAAAAACCTGCTTTTTAAAAAGATAATAAAGAGACAAACATCTTAAACTAGGGGAAGGGACAAGGTATTCCGTAAGGCTGGTATCCCATAGTGGAGGAATCTGCAGTATGGCCCCTTCCTTGGCTTAAACACACAAATGGGCAGACATTACTCAGAGAAGATGCTCCCATAGGTAACATTTTCAGTCTCATGTGTAGCAAAGCACCTTGCTAAATTATTGCTAAGGTCATTGCTATCTGCTTCAGGTGACCTTAGGCTGACTTCATTTGTTTCCTCCTCTCCTGTCATCTCCCCTCCCCCCCCCCCCCAATCTATATAGCAAATGCATTTCAAGGCTTTTACATTTGGGAATGGTTTATTTGATTGACACAAATTATGGGGAAGCCTCTAGATTGTGCTCATTCTGAGCTCCAGGACTTTTTACTGTATATGCCTGATGATGTACAAGGAGATCACCACTTGTTTCCTCGTTAGCTTTGCTCCTGCTGGGAAAGGCCAGGAGTCTTTCCTACCTCAGTCCCCCTAGGGGACCCAACGGTCCCATTAGTTTTCTCTCAATCATATCAGGTGGTAGTGTGAAGAAAGTTTGATTAGATTGTGGGAAGCTACAGGGACAATATGCCTGTTACAAAATTTCCGGGCTTTTCCTGTGTCTTTATCAATCTTCCAGAAGCAATGAAGAACAGCCCCCACTGTTGCAATGTCCAGGTTGCTGTCAACTTAATTTTTATCAGGGAAGTGTGAGGAATTGATGCAGTAAGTATAGCAGTGAGGATTTGACATGGGGTCAGACTACTTAAGAAGTGAATCTACAGACTGAACTACATACTATGTAGTTAGGCTCATCAACTGCACAAATCTATGTTTTGTCTTAACCATGTTTTGTTGAGTTAGTGACAATTTCTAGGGTCACATGTCATGCTAAGTTATAAACCATTGTTTTAAAGCTCTAACACCTGGGTTCATACAGCACACTAAACCAAACTTGCACAAACCATATTATGACTTGGGGCAATGTGTGGATTCAGTTGTAATATGCAACTAACTGGCAATATAAAGGGGTATGTGTGATCTTGAAGAAGATCACCATGTATAATGGGAGGCTTGGACATTTATTTTCAGCCATTTGCTTCTGAAAATACATTACAATCTATCCTCCTTCTGGTATGTTTCAAAAGGAAAAAAAAGTTGCTAAAGGAATTCTTTTCTTTTTAAAATTCCCATTACAATGGGGAAAGACTTAGCCTCCCCTATCCATGACCTGATCAGAATTCAGATACTGTGTGAATACAGTATACTCCATTAAAAAGGGAAATAGAGGTTAGATATTTATATATTTAATGTATAATATAAATTAGTCTAAAAGATGGAAATCTTGGAACTCCATCTTCCAGTTTGCTTCCAAGGTGGAAAAAACAATTTCCCCAATTTTCTCAGTCCTGGCAACACTACTTCAAATTTCTTTTGAAAGATGAGCAGATAACATCTATGCCTCACTGAGAGTAGTATCAAAATGTTAAAATGAGACTGGCATAAAATAGCATGTCTTATGATTCAAGATTTCCCAAGATGCATATCAAGAACCTGGAACTGCAAATCCATCAAACTCTGGACTTATTTGAACTAAATTTGCCCAGGAATGCAAGTTGTGCAAGATTTTAAAAAGCCTTGCATTAACTAAAGTCAGCAATATGTAAACATGATCGTCTTACAGACCCTGATTCTGATAAGGTTGTTTTTTGTTGATCACCTTACGATACAATCACATAGTACAATTGCCATGATAGCTTTTGAATTAAAATATGTACTTTTACAGCTACTTTGCCCCCTTTGGAAGAAAAGAAAATGAGGAGTGTTGCTAGGCTTACTTAAGGTGTGTCCTTAGAATGAGCATATTCTACCGATACAGTCAAAAATAACTCAGAAAGAACAGTGAAACCGTCTGGATGGACTTTGGATGATCATCCATTAGGCCAGAGTGTAGACTGGATCTTCCTTGACAAGAAATTCCCAGACTTAGAACAGGATAGGCAAACTTTTCAGGAGCTACAGTTAACATTTAGGGTTTCCAAGGGTCAAAATGGGTAGAGCGATGATGCAAAATAGAATCCAGACTTCTAAAATGTTCCTAATTTTTTGAGGAACAAATTTAGAGGCGTCCTTCCTTTTATTAATTATATTAAGCCCGTGTTAGAGGATGCACTATATTTTATATGCTTACCACCAAATAGTAGAAAACCTTGATATCATGGTTGTGTAAAATCACAATACAATTCCTGGCAACTGTCATCAGAGAAAGGTTTGTGGGATTAAAGGAAAGTGATTTGGGGGTTGCATGTGATCCTGAACCCTCGGGTAGTAACATTTGGCTCAGATTTTCCTAGGCTACAGTTTAAGAATTCCTGATCTAAATACATTTTTTAAAAGTTAGATTTACTAGGATTGACTAAAACACAAAATAGACGCAAGCTAGGTAGTTAGATATAGTATGCCAACACAAGCACAGAGCTGACCTTGGATGCCACTAACGGTTCTTTGATTCATTTTAGGGTTGCCAATTTTCTCCCTGGCTCTTCCTATTAAGCTTTATGTATAGCTTTATCTATAGACATAGCAGGATAATGCTAATCTCCTAACTGTAAAAAGAATCTGTCATTTATTGTTTTTTACATAAAGCTATTGTAAGGACAGAGGAACTTATGTTTTTTAAGGTGGCACTAGTCATAAACTCAGAATGTTGGAATGCAGTTTTACATACAGGCTTTCTACGCCTATAAACCTACTGACCACTGGGGATGCTGCATTCATTTCCTTATCTAAAAGGTTTACGTTCCTCAGGCCTTTTATCACCTACTTCTCTCTGTTCAGCTCTCTTTTTCCTCTGTCTTTGACCTGTCCAGTTCAAGATTTTTCTTTTCGTTTATCAATGTGTATGCTGCCTTAATCACTAAGTGACTGAATTCTTCCCTGACTTGGTCTCTTTCCATAATGGAGGACAACTTACCACAGGCTTAGCTGTAGATAGATCTACTGTACATAACCCAGGCTTTTGTATCAACATGTTATTTCCTAAATGAAATTTGTCTCTCTCTCTCTCTCATTCTCTCTCTCTCTTTCACACAAGGATCAGCCTCAAGTTCATATAAAAGATACACCCCTAACTCTGGTATTTCTCTCTCCACATGGTCTTTCTGTTGTATAAATATATCTGCCCTTCTACAGAATACACCCCTATCCTGTAGCAGGCTTTCTTGGAACCCATTTGCATTGAAATCAACTAGGCATCTTTGGAATGGGGAGATTCCTAGCCCCACGATCCATAATGTTGGAGAGCAAATATCTGCAGAACAGTGCCTGTAACACTCATGCAAATGCCCCACCTATTTTGAAAACCATGACCTTACCATTGGTCAGAGTGAGGTGTCTTCCTCAGGTAACATGTAGTAGCTACTTTTCTCCTATAGTCATTTACTGGTTGAGCAAAATATTCCACTCAATCAGTTCTGGGTCTCTTGGACAATCCCTGTTTCATCAGGTATGGTGGTGAACACTGGCACATGGCCAGCCATTGGGTATATGGACAAAGGAAAGATACTCTCTGATACTTTGCCTCAGGTCCAAACCTATCCTTGACCATGGAAATGACATGGGCAGAGCTAAATTAATACCAGCTATGGCTATCACTTGCTTATCATTTTTATGGACATATTTTAGAACCTTTCTCAGCAGTAAATTGATGAGTAACAAAAAGCATATTCTAAGTTTATGAAGGGCAGAATTATATGTCCAAACCTAAACATCCTTTAATCAGCATTGTTTAGTTCCAAAACAGGTTTTGCTGGGCAAAGAGAATCCTGAAGGCCTATTTAAAAAGCTGGAACAGGCAACCATTTTGCCTCCGTGGACTCATTATTTAAAAAAAAAAATCAACATTGTCACTATTTATTAAAAAGTTGTCAATGCTTGCTAAAAGGTTTGTGAGGGGAATTAGAAATAAGGTTTTTTTAATGTTAAATATTTCATTCATAGTAATATTCTCCATCAACTATACTCTGATCAAATGGAATTTCTTTGTGGGATAACAGACTATTTTAATGGCCACCTCTATGAATTTAAAACCAAATCTCAGGTTCTGTATTTCCTCATTAAAATGAAATTATGTTGCTGGGGGGGTGGTATATCAGGATTTGTGAGAACTCAGCTCATTGCCTGTTCTGAATGCCCCTTAAAATATATGAAGTCATTGTAAAAGAGTTAATCTGAGCATGTTCACGGACCATTTCCAGTCCCACGTGTAGACTTACAGAGGAAGGCTTTCAAGGCAGATGTTACTTACAGGAAAAGCTTCAGCTCTGATGCCAGATTTATGAACCACAGTTTAACCTTTAGAAATTATTTAACTACAAAACATTAATGATGGGTCATGTATTTCTCTTAGCAATCAATAAAAGACAACAGAGATATTTTTGAAATATTGCTCCCTTTGGGCTAAAGAAGCAAATGTTAAAGTATGTCTCTTTGTTCAGGGAGACATCTTCTTCCCATCCATACCACATTTTAGAAGAATATCTCTGAGTATGGCTGAGGGCTTTTTTCACTTTAGGGAAAAGAGGTTTGTATAGGGAAGACTCTCCGGTGATCAGGCTGTCTTCTCTATGAACTGACAGCTTCTATCACGGCAAAATAAAACAAAGGCTTCTGTTGGATATAGCACCTTAAACCCATCTTAAAGGAGAGTGAGTGGGAGGAGAGAAAGGGACAAGAATTGGGTAAATGCTCTCTACAGCTGTCTACAACACTTACGTGCTAAGTTTATTTTGAGGCTCCTCTGTTTCTTCTAAAACAGCCCTCTGTAATCTGGTACCTCCAGATGTTTTGCATTCAAACTGCCAGGCTTCCCAGCCAACATATACAGTTAAATGGTTGTGCTGGCATGGAAATATGAGAATTACATATTTCTAGAAAACAGGACTGAAATTCAGCTAGGCAACATTTTTTTTCTTTCAAAGGTCACATTCTTCAAGGGCAATCCAGAGGTGAAGCAGGGAGTGGATGAAGTCAGAGCCAAAATCTTGAAGCAGCAAATGCCTTTGTAACAGATCCTTTTTTCCTCTATCATCCTCTTTTTTCTCTCTCTTTCTTTCTGATTCTCTTGTCTCATCTCTAAGCAGTAAAATATGGGGAAGGAAGAGACCAGAAGAGAATTTTGGCTGAGGATCTTTTGTTGTTCCAAGGCTGCAGGTTGCCTGCTTAATTCAAGTATATCTGTCCTCTTTCTCAAGATGTTGTATGCCACACAGTGTTGTCCAATTATTAATATATAGCCCTTAGCACAGAACTGCAAGATGCTCTCTTTTGGGGGCGGGAAACAACAGTTTCCTATGAGAGAAATATGAGGGAGAATTCCAACTGGAGTTGAATGTGTCACCCCCATTTCTAGCAAAACCCCAAACCTCATCAGGAAAATGCCTGAAAGCAGCACAGCTGTTGTGTTCCTCAATGTGTACGCTATACACTGTCATGGAAATCTGTCTTTTCTCCTGCTTTTCTTTGTCTTCTGTATCCCTCCAGGCTCCAAATCTGTCACTGGCTGGCTTGCTTATATATTTATTTAAGGATTTTCCCCCCTAAATGAGCCAGGATGGGAAACAATTTGAGAAAGGGTAAAGAGATTCAAAGTATTCTTTCTAAAGATTAACATACATTCTTGTGTTTACTTGAAGCAAGCCAAACCTCAGCTTGTCCATGTAGCCAGTTCTGCTTACTTGTTAGCAAGGTAACAAGTGAAAGATCTTTGTGAGGCTTTTAAAAGAAGCAGTATCAATTTACAGCAAAAGGAAATAAATCCAGATGCAAACTTCACATGTTTCATGGGGGCTGGTTACCTAGTAAGTGTCCACAGAACTGTCTCCTTACACCAATTTAGATCTTAAGTCTCTTCCAAGCTGAGTCAACTCCTAGAGATTTCATGGATACATTCAGATTATTCTCTTGGCCATGATATGAAAGTAGTTTGCTACTGCCTTTTTCTGAGGAGGTGATGATGATGATGATGATGATGATTGATATCCCAGGCAAGACCACTCTTCCTGAACTTTCTTAGCATCCAAGCTTAAACAAGGTTGCCTTGGTATTGTCACCACTGAAACCTTCTAATTTTACGCAGAAGCAACTCTCCCTGATTTCAGTGATGTTAATTTCTAAGCAGGTATGATTTAGAGACCTTCCATCCACATGTGAAAGGATTAAGGAGATTTGGCCTGCAGCTGACTCCTAACTCAGGTGTAGTGTGGGGAAGATGGGAGGACCATCTCAAAAAGGAAGAATACATTAAAAACAACAGAGGCATGCAATTTCATGCTATTAAGGGAGATGTTCAGCATCCAGAATATCAGGAATAAAAGGAAGCTAATAGAGAAACAGAAGAAGCAGCCAGTAGTGGGTTGACTGGGACTGAAGAGCCCTTTCAAACTTTTCATAATTTTAGAGTGCAGCCCAAGATTTGGAAACCATCTTTCCCATACTGGCATTCTCTGGGTACTTTGGTTCTGCAGCTCTCTCCATAGCCAATCCAAAGCTCAGTCTGACTAGGAATTTTGGGAACTGTAGTCCCAATATCAGTAGCTAATGACCCTCTACTGCAGAATCATGCTGAGTTAACAAGTGCAAAATAACTGAGATGGAAAGGATGATTCCAAGAAAATGATCTGTGTTTTGTAGATGTGGCTGAGTATGCTGAAAGCACGGTGCAAAAAGAATGCCTTGATCCTTTTTTTCAAGAAGTAATGAAAAGGTAAAAGTGTCTTCCGGTTGATTTTAACTGCTGGTAACTATATGGAGATATCCAAATAGTTTTCTTGGCAACAATATGGAAGTAGTTTGCAATTCCATTCTGGGATATTTTTTTCAACCTCCCGGTCTAGCCTACAGAAATTGGGTTTTCCAGTGGTCTCCTATCCAAGTACTAATCAGGCCTGTTCCTGCTTACCTTCTGAGCCAAACTCAGCCAGTTTCTGCCACTTTTCAAGAAGTGTGTGTGTGTGTGAAAGAGAGAGAGAAGGAAAAAAAAATGGAAAAAAGCCCACAAAATCATACATCTTTAATGTATTAAATGAGCAGCAACAACAACAAATGTCCTAGTCCTACATATATTTTCATATGCAATACAATTATTAATATTTAAGTTAATTCTTAAGTTAATAAAGGGGGATGAAAATTAAGAATATTTATCAATATACAGTCCAAACTTCTAAATAGTCCAGGACTCCTTGCAGTAAATTGCTCATTCAGCTATAGAGAGAAAGAAGTCTTTAAACAACTGTTAGTTTCTAAAGCACAGACATGTAATTCAAAAGACCACAAACATCTACATATTCCAAAACAAAATTAATATAAGTACCATTCTCCCCTCAAACGTAGAACTTCTCTATACATGTATTTGTGTGTTAGGAACTCTTTATGAATGTCCAGGAGAGGTTATATGTACAACTGTCATGAATTCCCTTCTGTGGATTGAAACCTAGCAAGGAGAAGATAAAGATTTGAGCCTAAAATAAGATTTTATTTATTATTGAACATTTATAACAAAGCTTGCTTCAATCTTGCAGGTTTTAGGATTTGTTTAGAATATAGGAATCTATGCAAATAATTGCCACACTAGTAATGGCCTTACAGAAATTACAGAGCCTTCTCAGGCCAACTGGATTTTCATCCATGCAGAGACCTGTCAGAGTAACAGATAAGCTATTTCTTTCTTTCTAAAGAAAGAAAGCTAGATTTAGGTAAAGCCTGCAAGAATGCTGTAGTTTTAAGAGCTTTAGATAAATTGGGATGTATCCATCCTATAAGCTGTACAGATCTGTTATTTTCTCTTTTTCAGGAAAAAAAGTGGAATTGCAATTTCATCAGGGGAAATGGAAGTTCTAATGGAGCATTATCAGCAACTAGAGAAACTTGTTTACAGAATTCCTTGATATTCCCTATTTTAACAGTCTGAGCCACACAATTCAGCAATGCCCTATGTTTTTTTAAAAAATTAAATTATGAAAAAAAAATAACCACCATGTATTATGCTGTAGGACTGAGCTAAGCATCTGTGGGTTTTGTCATTTGTTGCAAATTTTCTATTGTTATGTTTCTCTTGTATCTCACGGGAACTATGTCATTATTAATCTTGACCAACCACTTTAAAGCAAAAGGCTATATGCCTTTGACATGGATACCTAATATATTGGCCCATCACACTGCCTATAATGGTAACATTCAAGATGGCTGGTGCAAAGAAACAGATATTTGAAACTATACTTGGTCTGGTGGATTTAAAGTATCTGAAACAAAGAAGGAAATAGTTGGTTGTCTCCACAGCCATCTGTTCGTGTAAATTCAGCAAACCCAGGTAATGTAGATATTACACTCCCAGGTTTTATGTTAAAAGACAATTATCTCAATAATCTGGGGAAAGAATAGTTTACTCTTATTTACTAATATGGAGAGGTAGATATATGGGTAGTAGACAATTTGAGGATGATTAAAGATACATCAGATTTTTAGGGACTCACCTGACATCACACATGAGCATATGCAAATCAGAGTGCAACTTCACACACACATCTTTGTTGTATCCCCTCATATATAACCCAACCGCTCCCCATACACAACCATCTGTCCCAAGTGTCTTCACTGGGAAGAAAGAAGATGTCCTTTTCTCCTAGCGAAGGATGAAAACAAATGTTAAGCTTCACTCCTCTTCAGTACCATCTCCTACCATCTATTTCTCAAACCTGGATATGAATGCATGGCATGGATATCATTAGTCCAGTATGGCTAGGACATGCTGCAGAAATCTCCTCCTTCTCTCACAAATTGCCTAACATGACAGTTAGCCAGCCCACTCATAAAAAGCAGCTTTATGTATGTGAAATGCTGTTTATTTTACAGTAAAAATATAGGAGAAAGCTGGACGGATGAGATTCGACCTAGTTAATAATATAATCAGAGCAGCAGCAGGTTTTGTGTGTGTGCAGGGGGAGTTTTTAAAGGCCCTGCTTTTGGGAAGGAAGCCCAGGGCAAGAACTTATGGTGCATTGATAAGTTTGGGCAGATGTGAAGGTATTGTACAAGACATTTCTATTTCTACTTATTTTTGAGGCCCAACTCTTTTAAAGCACCAAATATATTCAGATCCCTCTCATCCAAAGCATCATCCTCCCCAATTCCTCTGTATCCGATGCAGTAACGATGGATGGATGCATACTAAATCTTTAGTGCCTCTTTTGTGATCTGCCTATTGCACTCCTGGGATATCCAGAAGGGATTTGGGAAGCATAATAAAATGTCAGAAGCATTGCACAGCCACACTGGAAATTTATAGTCCAAGGTCTTACACTGTGGAGTCTTCCTTTGCCAGTGAGTTTTAAATGATCTGAGAGATTTCTTGTATGCCAAAGGTAGAGCTTTGACGAGAAAATGGGACAGAGAGGGAAGTGACACAAAGGCCGACATATTGTTAGGCTTTCATTGCTGCATATTGGCTGTGTTATTATTCTAGGAGGCTGCTGGGAGGGGTTGCCTTTATTTATTAGTCATTTATTTCAACCTCACCTTTCAAAAGCATATTCCTCCCTCTCCGTCTGAATAAAATAGGAGTTCTCAGGTTAATTCTTGGTATACTTTGCAATCTTCCAGTTTCTTGCCCTTGAAAAATGAAATTCGGGCCAGGGGCAGCTCTGAGTGCAACTCCAATCAGTAACTCTGCTGAAACAGCAAGGCACTGAATGTACCGCTTTCCAGGCATTAAATTTGCCCCTGCAGCAAACCAATCAAAAGTATAAATCTTACTGAGGAAAATAATTGCAAAACAAGAGATCGCACATGCCAAGAATGAGGCAGCGACAATGCCTGTGAAAATTGTTCAGCTTTGCAACTGTGTTTCATTTATATATTGCTTTTCTTCTTGAACATTCTGTTAGGATAACAGGTGAATAAGCAAATGAAAAAGACCCATTTATAAAACAATATAGCTAGGAGCCTATCCCAACTAACTGTTTTCCTAGGTGAGATAAAAATAAAAAGCGATCAAGAGCATGATACAAAGGAGAGCATTTTGGCCATTTATATCCCACAACTTCAGAATAAATGTATTTTCCCAAGGTGACTTATAAAGAAACAAGACATTATGAAAGAACAATAAAAGAGAGAGGAAAAAAAGAGATTCCACACTAAAACAGAAACAGGCTGCTAGGGTTATAAACTGTTAATCTGTAGATCTTGGGAAATAAGAAATACTTTTATCTGGTGGTTAAACATTGTTGTTGGGGGGGGTGTGTGGCTGTGATTCCTGTGAAGTGTTTTCCAGTGTTGAGGGGCAACCACTAAAAAGGATCTCTCTGCTTGTAGCTTCTGCACTTCAAATTGCAGGGACACCTAGTGAAAAAATAGTTGACAATCAATAGATAGGCTGATGCAGAAAAAGATGTTGTGATTGATTGGGAGGCAAATGTTCAAAAGCCCACTTAGCCAAAAAATTCATGCTTTAATCTTGGGTAAAAGGTTATATATGTTACTATGGCTTTTTGGTTTTTTTAATGTGGAAGTGTGAGTATAACATAAGAAGAGCTGTTGTATATTGCTGTAAGATCTTTGGAAGAAAGTTAAGAAGGAAATGCTACTAGTTAATTCAAGTGGCAGCGTGAGACATTATAATTAAGTTATGATGAAGTTTAATGAGTGAGCAACCAGCTACCTTCAAAGGCTACCAATATTATTTACCGTCTTCCAATCTCCAGATTACATGGAGGTTGGGAGACAGTAAGATACATAGAAACCTAAATGCTCTGCTTGTAAACAGTGCCTGGCTCTGGATTGACTCTACATCATCAGTTCTCCAACCAATGTGTTTCTAGTGTGGTACTAAATACATGGCTGATTCTTGTTATATCAGCTGGATTGAGGCTGTAACTGCGAGGTTTTTTCCTACTTTTTAAAAATGCTGCATAATGGATTCATCTTATGGATATGGTGGAACCGTTAGAGAGGGCATGCAAAATATATCTCCTCTGTTTCAGACCATGAATGATTGTTGTTCAAGAGTATCTGAAGACCTAATGATTCTTAAATTGAATGATTAATTCTGTAGCTAGCTAAATTGGCCTAGATTCTAGCATAGCCATACCCTAGCAGGTACCTTCCAGACATATTAGATTCAGGGGTGTTATCTAGCAAGTTCATTTGGGTTTATGCCGGCTAGTTGTTTAAAAACTTAGTTTATAAAATTTAATAAGATGGGAACAGCCTTATGACATATTTCCAGTTCCCAATTCCCTGATACCTTGATAGATGTTCAGTGTTAAGGGTCTAGATAAATTTGTAATAAGATTTTGGAAGTAATTATAAAGAACCTTTCTCATGGGAAAATGCTTTTGTTTTGAATTCTTAAAAAAAAAGATAAGACTTTAAAATTGGACACTAGGGGGAACTAGAAGGAACTAAAGATTACAGTTAAAGAAGAAGAACACTGATACTTGACTTACAAATACAGAATGCAGTAAAATATTTTAACACTGGACATATTGAAGGATATTTCAATGGACCAGTTGGAGTTCAATGGACTCAGAAATTTATTTTAAGAGTGTCTGCCTCTATAGATAGACTATGTTTAAAAGATGTTATGGAAGAAGAGCAAATTTTACCTGACAAGATTGAGACTGATTTGAAAGTGGATTTATAAATGACAGGCTACAAGAATGACATGGACAAATATGTTACACTGGAAGAAACCAGCTGATGTCTTAGTAATTAAAAGGTATATACAGATAACAAACCAAGAGAGTGACCTGGATAATTTTCCTGTATTGGATTTACAAAAGAGGCTTGTTAAAGCTTTGAAGAATTTTGTGAGAAGAGACAAAGAAAAAAATGAAAAAAAATCAAGGACATTAGTTGAAGGGACTAAAGATCATGATTGCTAGAAGTAAAAGGAAGGAATACAAAGTTGGTTCATTTGATCAAGGTTAAAATAGGTATGTTGTTTGTTGTATCTAGTGACCCTCAATGGACTTTTGCTGACATCAGGACTGAACGACGAGGCTTTAAGGTTTTGTTTATAGATAGATGAGATATGGGGAGAAGAGATCATTCGCTGTATTTTAAGAGAAGGTGATAAGTTTCTAAAATTGTTTATGCTTCTTGTGATGAAGGGGGAAGTCATTTCTTTATATATTTCTGTTCTTTTTCTTTAATATATTCTTTTTTTCTTTTCTATTTTTTTTCTGCACCTATTTTTTCTTTCTTTCTTTCTTTTAGTTTGTATTAGTGTTTATTGTTGTAATTGGAATTTTTAATAAAAATTACTATTAAAAAAAGAGAATGGAAAAAGAGCCACTTTTATCCAGCCATCCTCCCTCTGTTCTTCTGGGAGTAAATCCCATGGCATTTCAAGGGACCTCTCTGAAAAGATCTGCACAGGTCACAATTATCATCAGAACCCATTGCTGCCTAATTTAAATAATACCCCAATTGGATTTCATCTGTCATTATATATGATCTTAGTCCACCAATATGTTTTCATGAATTTTCATTAAATGATCTTTCGCATGAAGAGTCTGTTTCACATGGTATGAGCTTCATCCACGTATTGTAAATAATTCCTTCATGCATTCAGTACTAATGGGTTTATTTTATTAGGCTAGTATATGATATGAATGGTAGAGTGGGGAGAGGTTTACATCTTCTCCACCAAGCTCCCTAGCTTGGACTGCTTGATTTACTTTACCTTGTTTTAAATAAAATAAATTCAATTAATGGTCCTCCAGCTTTAGGAGGTATTGTTAATCTTGTTTTTACACTCTGCTTTACCAGCAGGCCAGTTACCTAGTTTTAATATCACGCCAACATTTCCCAAAGCACAGTTTCAGACAGAATATGGCAATAAAATGAGCAGTAAAACTCCTGCAGGTGAACAAGGCAAGACAACACTTGTCTTTCAAATACATTTGTGTCATTGCTTTTTACTTAGTTGTACCAGAAATCTCTGAAGCAAATAACAGGTAAAACTTCAGTGACTTGTACTAGAGAGTAAATTTACTTGCAGGTTTGTGGCTGAGTTTATGTTTTCTTTGTCTTGTCCAAAATATCTGTATGTTTTTCTGATGCAGTGTTGTTTCCAAAATGTTGATGCCTGGGCATATTGCTTTTTCCCTGATCCTTCTCATATGATTAGCCATAAGAACATACTTTCAGATTCAGCTTAAAATAAAGAGAAAACTTGTTGTGAAAGGCTATAGTAGAGGTGGGACATACATATATTCAGAAGGATTTTTTAGCTGGTGGACATTGCCTTCCAGATCTAATCCATAGCTATGACTGCATACGCAAGGGCATATTTGGCTTAAGATTTTTCTGGTTGGTCCTGAAGGTCTTCTTGATGCAAGTAACAGCTTGGAGAGATACTCAGTGAACTCACAGCAGGAGAAAAAAATGTAAACCTATCTTCCTGGCGACTCAGTTTCTTTGGCAACTCCAGCAGCTGCTTTTTTTTTTTTTTTACATTTTTAAAATGCAGTTTGCATGTTCATCACAGTCACACAGTGGACATCTTACTTAGCTGAGTAAATGCAGTAAAGCACCATGCCCCATTTGTTTCCGAGCTGTATTAGTGCAGCTTGCTGTTTTCAATGGATTATAGATTTGATATCTCCAGTGACTAAATTAACTAGCGACTGTGTCACAGGTTACTTGACAGCTAATCTTATGATGACTTTTGGTATAGTCTCAACAGGCAGCTGAGGCTTAACATTAGTAAATATGCCTGTTTGACATACATGTTTTTGCTATTTACCCAAGCTACCTCTAAAAATCAGACTTAACTGTCATGTTCTGAGATGTATTCCCAAGAATTGTAAGATGCCAAATGCCATTCAGTTCCCAACAGTCAAACAATTTGTCTAGTTTTATGTGGGAAGCTTCTGAGGATCCAAGATTGGACTTCTTCTACCAAGGGCATAGTTACATCAGCACAGTACTTAAAAGTGCTGGTATGCTAATTCCAAATAGTAGCAGAATTAAAGAACTAAATATGAACTACATAATGACTCGTATATTAGTCATGCAAAGGAGTTGACAAAATCCAAATTCCTCTGAGTGATTTACCGCAGCATCCACATACAGAATGTCTTGCGCCTGAATAAAACATTATGTTCATAGCATGAAAGATGCTTCCTCCCTTATGCAGTTAGTGTATTAGCAGAGGAGATAGTTACTCTCCATGGTGTCATCACACAACTTTTCACAATCACCCATACAAATGCAGGGAAAAAATCCCATAGCTGTCCTTTTAAGATTCTCAGTTGCTTGGGGACAAAACATTCTTCTGTTGTTTTTCCCATAACATCCTAGATGAATGCATTTTGATGACAAAAACCAATGGTTAAATAAACAGTGGGGAGTTCTTCTTGAGATTATTAATTTTGTTGACATGAATGAAAATGTTACTCCATGATCATTTGAAATAATTAAGAGTGTGGGACAAAGGTCCGTTGCCCCATCTTAAAAGAACTTGAACATCCAAAGTACCCATGTAAATTTACATTGACCCCCCAGGAGGTCCTATTTGAGACTCATCAGACACATGTTATTCTATGGCATTCAAACTCTCTGGGGCGAAATTGAACTCATGGACCCTTGATGACTATATACAGTACACTAACTTTAAGAGCTATCCAAGTCCTGGATCTTAGTGGTGTTGCAGAATGGTATATATAGCCCATCTTTTCTTAAGCTCTCAGAGCTTTCAGATATGGGGTTTTACATGATTGCCCACACAGTATAGCACTTATTTAAATTTGCTACTGAAGTGACAAAAGATTGAGCAACACTAAATATCTCTTCCAGTAAAACTGGCCATTAACGTGGTCCCCTCTACAGTTCATTAATGTCAGATTAGTACCAACTGATTGGAACTTTCTTCTTTCATAGCAGTGATAACCTGGTCTATTTCTACAAGTAGGAGTGGTGATGGGATGAAGTCATGTTGCACCAGCTCAGCACAATGCTGGCTATTGGTAAGTGGACCAATTCATTTCTGACAGAGCAGTGATGTATTTGACACTGCAGCAAAAGCAAACTTTTTGTTAATATTGCTGCAACTCTGCAGAGCTCGGAGCCCATAGCTTGTGGCTAGGCTCTTTTCCAGTTGAGGTGAACTCTTCATTTGTGGGAACTTTTGCCCCACTCTGCCTTCTAGCTCCTACTCGGCAGGGTCTTTTCTTTGCAACTGAAGAATGATGGCTTGTTTAGCTTAGCAGCTTCTCCCCACAGCAGCAACCATATATATAGCTTGATCAAATACTGTAAATGTGGAAGGAGTGAAAATGAGAGGTTGTTTTTTTTTACTCTAGGATTGGCATAGTTCAAGATTGGGCACTGAATAAATGTGGCTATTTGCAATTGAAGGGACCGTTGATTGGCTCCTGTCTGTCTCGGCATTTTTCTTGACTGTTCAGGAAAAAGAGGAATTATGTGGTTTTCTGTGAGAGGCAGTAGATATTATTGCTACAAGTTTCTGTCCTCTGATTCCTCCCACCCCCATCACAAATATGCTTCTAAGATTCTTTGGGAATCAGAAATAAATTGATAGCTTGCCAAATTATGACAAAAAATATTTAACTTTGCCATTAATTATTAATAGAAACCTCAGATGTCAATTCAGGAAGAATAACATCCCTATTGGTTCCCTATAGATTAGTATGCATTGTTTTTAATTGGCCTAGTATAAAATGGCACTGACATTTGTTTAAAGCTAGAACTACTTATTTGTTTGATACCGTGTTAAAAATCAAAATTCAGTCCTTTTCCCATGCCTGTTAGTCTATCCTTCTTCCAGGTGATACCCTCCAAATGTGTTAAGTTAAAAAATTCCAAAAGGCTGTTGTGGGTTGAGAATTCCAGTGTCGCATTCAGAGTCTGTTGGGGAAGACTGCAACTTTTTCAAATAACATTTTGTTTTCTGGTAGTAGTAATATACAGTTTATCACAAAATGTGGCTTTTTACAAATGTTTGTGTACATAATCACATTTTGTGTCATTTCTAAATGTAAAAACACTGAAAAAGTAGGGGTCTGAAATTTTCCATTTGATGAAATGAAATCACACTCTGAATGCTAATTAGATTTAGTAACTCCATTTTTATACATCTCTCCTATTTTGTATTGAACTAGTTGTGTGTTTCTTATTCACTCTAGATATTAACACAGAAGCTGCTGGATTAAGATTAGGAAAGCAAAGAGTTTTAAATCTGAGTCTAATGCTTCATTCTAAAGTCTTCTTGCTTCTGAACAGTGACAGGGCCAGAGACAGAAAAATGCTGGAGTTGGTGTCAGGCCAACCAGAAGGGAAATTTTCTTTAAACATGCTTGTTTAAAGAAAAACACACTAACAGTTCTTTTGGCCAGAAGGTACAGCAGCAGCTGGTAGCTTAATGTTCTTGTTCACATGAGTGCAAGGAAAGCTATCTTACAGAGGTATTGGACACAGTCAACAGAGTTGGCAAAGATTCACAGAAGTCACACTAAGCTTATGACACTCCTCTGTATGCAACCTTTCATGTTGGTTGCAGTAGGCTGCTCAGTTTCCTGTTCCACAAGCTCAATTTTTTAAAATCTATATCTCCATTGTGTCATCCCACTGAGAAACTGCATATCCTAGCGCTTTTAAGAAATTAAATAAGCTACAAATGGAATGCATTTAATTATTGATAAAAATCTTGAGTGGTTAGCAACATGTCATTCTGCCCTTGGAACAATACATGAGGCATTCCCAACTCCTATCCGGGATGAATCAAATGGAAAATGGCTTGAAAATGGCTCAGCTTCAATCCTGTTTCAGCAGTGCAAGATGCTGAACAAAGCTTTCTGTCCTTTCAGTGGGCCCCAATAAATTCTATCGGCTTCACTGAGGCTGGACAATAGAACAAACAAGTGGGTTGATTCCCATTTCTCCAGTAGGCATTAGCCGTCAGAAGGTAGGGACTGTTAGGTCACTAAATCTAGGTCAGACAATATATTTCATTGGAATAGTTTTTTTAAAAAAAGAATGAATGTTCATTGCCAGATGAAACAATAATGCAAGACAACATTTGTCAGTTGACCTTTCCCAGAATAATTTTAATAATTTTAAAATAATTCCTTTACATTTAAATATAAATAATAGTTGTCTAGAAATGAAAAAAAATCTATTTTATTAAAATAAGACAACTGTGGAATCGTAAAACATTTTAATTATTCTTAAGATGTAAGAGCCTCAGTGTGAACATTTCCCCCCCTCAAAATCTATTAAAAATACTTGGACTTGAATATTAGGAGAAAAAAGAGTTCTGCCCATTGTAAGACAGCTGGCAATCTAACTATGAAAGCTTATTCAGTTGATCAACTGCAAACATACATCTGGATATGAAAGCAGATGTTCATTAGGCCTCTGCAAGGCAGCTGGATTTGCCTTGATGAAGTACCTTGTGCTGTGAAAGTGACACAGTTCTTTTTACTGAGGTGAAGAGCAACATGATTTCCTTCAAGGAGGCACTTTGTGGCATTGCCCAGTCTTTCTTTGGCACTCCCGACTGCTGGAAAAGACTTTTGATGCATAACTTGGGCACAGAAGTTTCTTTTGGCAATTAGAACCACTATAGGAGGAAAATGAAGCAGGTGAAGCAAAGCAAAGTTCTTACTTCTTGAAATAATCATGACATTTCATAAAGCCGTTTCAAGGGGATGCTTTACCCAAACTGTCACTGCAACTGAGTCCCTTTGAAGATCCACATAGTATTTATGTTTTGTTAATTATTTTACAATGAAGGCAAAAATTATATTTTGAGACTTTTATAAAGGAACTAGAGGTTAATTTATGGTCTTTTCTTACGCCTTGCCAAGAAGAGAATTAGACGATGTTAATTTGTATGCATAAGTGAAAACTTTACATTTTATTTAAATAAAAATGCAGTGTACGTACATCCCACTATTGTAGGAAATACTGAGGTTGTATGTCTACTTGGTCAGTTCTCCAGGTGCTGTTAACTGATGAGCAGCTTCATCGCCCTGCATTCTTTTTTTAAATGCAAAGGATCTGCAAGCTCTAGAAATAAAAGTTAAGGAGCAAACTGAAAAAATGGGACTAAAATTAAATATAAAGAAGACCAAACTAATCACAATAGGTAGAACAACCACCCTTAGAATTGGCAATGGAGATATCGAAGTAGTGGATAACTTCTGCCTTTTAGGGGGTTTGAACTTTGGTGTTGGAGAAGACTCCTGAGAGTACTGTGGACAGTCAAGAAAACAAGGAAATGGATCATCCAACAAATCAACCCAGAGTTCTCACTTGAGGCACAAATGACCAGGCTTAAATTATCCTACTTCGGATACATTATGTAACAACCTAGCTCTCCAGAAAAGGCTCTAAGGCTGGGAAAGGTGGAAAGAACAGAAGAGGACAACCAGTAGCAAGGTGGATGGACTTGGTTACAGTGGCGATAGGTGTGTTATTGGAAGACCTGAGAGACCAGGTTAGGGATAGATCATCGTGGAGAAAATCTATGTGGTTGCTAGGAGCCAGAAATGACTTTATGGCACATAATCAAATTAATACATCTGATGTTTAAACCAGACTTCAATGGGACAGCTTTTAAAATATAGAACACTTTCAAACAGAAGACTATAAGGCAGAACACAAAGCACCCCATGATTGTGAAAGGCTCTTGATCACCCTCAGTTTCATTTCTGAATGAGATTAGATAAACACGGTATTGTACTTGGCTATATAGTTCATGTAGAGTAAGGCAAAAGTAATTGATTTAGTACTGAAGTGAAGTTTCAGTAAATCTTATTGCCATCATAGCTATTCTCTCTGGCTCATGGTTTGACATGGTCAGTAGCTAAATTTCCTCAGCAGGAAGATTTGACCTAGTATATTGAATTGCAAATCTCCTGCCTGCAGCATTTCAGACGTGGGGTGGGCACGCTGGTAAAATGGAAACTACCAGTTAGACTGAATAAACAAATGCATTTAGGTGTCCTATGTAAGAACTCAGCTCATGAATAAGAATTAATACACCTGGATTTTGAGAGCATAAGAGTGAAAAGAACCGTAACAATATATGATGTGACACATCTGCCACGTGCTGCAAATAATAGCGTCTTCGAATAGGAAACATTTCTCATTAATGCAGATTCGTTTACTGTAAATATATTTCAAGGAAAGGAAAGCATGAATTGCAAACGCCATTGTCCTGGCGAGGCACATTTTTTAGTATTGTTAAACAGAACGCTTTGCCTATGGAACATTTACTCTTCATTGCTCTGCAGCTAATAAGGAAACAAGCTTGATATTCATGACAATAAATTGAAATCCTTATTCCCCTAGTGTGTTTTTAATGGTGTTTTGGAAACATATCTGGTTTTTAATTAGAGTCGGAGGAATTTATAATTGCTTTGTGGCCTGTGAAGCCAAGAGGTTGTCTCTTTCCAGAGAGAGGGAAGAAAAGCTCCAGTGACAAACAGTCCTAAGATTCTCCCTATATATAGAAACAAAAATATAGGCAATATTATCTTTTAACTTTTTCCAGGACCTGCCATAGCAACGATTTTGAAAGCTATGAGGTGAACTTTGTATTTACAAGATGCCTGTGCCTCAAGGAATTTCGAGACCATTAAGGCACTTCTGTAAGTGGCAGGAAGCTAAAATTCAAAACATAAATAGGCCAATTTATATTTTCTTAGCAGCCGAAGGACTTTTGTGAGTTCTGTCCTGCAAAACTCCTCACTTGATTTTCACCTTGTAATAATTGCTAACGTTCCAGTAAAGCATAAGCTAAGCAACATATGAAATGATGTGAAAATGTCTATGGCTGAGTGTGAGAAAGTTTTCTCACTTTATATCCTTCAACCAGTTATACATTAAAGCAGTGGGTATAAAATTCTTGGTCTTTCAGGCAAGGAGAGCACCATTTTCTTGTACTTGAATGCTAACATTGTATTCATCAAACTATGCCTGTCTTTCCTCTTTGTTACTTAGACAGTCTTGGGAAGATGTGGTCCACAGCCCTTTTGACCACTAAGGCAATCTGCAATTGTGAGACCATGTTAGGGATCTAGGATGGCCACAGGAGAATTTTTTAAAGGTTGCCACAGTGAATGTGGCCAATCACACAATAAAATAAGGCGTAAGACTCCTTTCAGACATGGTACCATTTATGGGCACCATGTTGGGGAACTTAGTAGGGTCAATATCCAGGAGCATGAGTGGGAACAATTGGCCGCTATTATGTTTCTTTAGCAGAACAGCCATAAGGATGGCCAGAGATTGTTATGTTATGTTATGGCCCAAACTGTATTGAAATGGATCTAGGTAATTGGTTTCCTGCATGAGCTGAATCTTCCCTGCTAGTATCAATCAAGAGGAAGCAGGATCTTATGGACATGTGGCAGTCCAGATTCTTCCAAACATCCTGTCTATATCCTTAAAGAGACTAGATTGTAACTGATCCAATGACATTGGAAAAGTCAAGTTGATTTAAAATTGAACTTAATTAATCTAGAGTATAAAGCTAAGACTCAAATGAACTTTCACTGTTGTTTCCACCTTTCAGTTGCCTCTTGCCTCATCCCATCTTTCTTCCACCTAAGTAATTCTCTATTCTTTTGCATATCAGAGGGCAGTGGGGGTCCTGCCTTCCTCATTTCTTTATTTTACACTAGACAACTGGGCATACTGCAAAACACCATCTGTTTACCATCCTATTTTCTTAAGAAACCTTCTAATATAGTTAAGGGCATGGTTTTCATATGTACTGAATGTCCATCCTTGCTATGATGTTTGCAAGTACCCTCGGTAGATAAAAGTGATATATATAGAGAAAGAGAAATTTATTTAAATACTGTGCTATTGGTGACTGGATTTTTAAAATTGAAATTATTATTGTAATTGTATGTCATCCGCAAATGACTAGATGTATTGGTGATGGGGAAATCATTATTAGTCTGTGCATTTGTGGGCATGTGTGTGGGTGTTAATTCAGTGTTTACTTGGTATATTTTTAGAAAGAATTATGTGAGAGTTATTACTAACATTACCTGAGCTTGGTAGCCAGGAACTTATATATGATCTCCGCTTGCAGAATTAAAGATTTATTTCTAATGAGATATGTAATATGCTTCAACCCAGAGTTCTCACTCAAGGCACAAATGACCAGGCTCAAATTATCCTACTTTGGACACATTATGTGAAGACACAGCTCTCCAGAAAAAGCTCTAATGCTGGGAAAGGTGGAAGGAAAGAGGAGGAGGACAACCAGCAGTAAGGTGGACAGAATCAGTTACAGTGGTGATGGATGCACCATCAGGAGACCTGAAAGAACAGGTTAAGGATAAATTGTCATGAAGAAAATTTATGTGGTCGCTAGGAGTCGAAAACAACTTGATGGCACATAATCAATCAATCAGTCAATCAATCAATCAAACTAATATACTTATCCCTTACAACTGGAATCAAAGTCCAGAATTTCTATAATGAATTGAAACCTGTAATTTGGCATGCATGCCCTTCATGACATTCCATTTTACAATGAAAGTCTGCAAAAGGGAGATTTCTGCCCGTCATTCAAAGTCATACCTGGAACAAGCTGAGCCACTGTAATGGTATGTAGGAAAGACCTTGGGAGACTGGGCCAAGAGACGCTGCCAAGGGAACGGTCAGATAAGACCCACAGCTAGATAGTGGGTGGGGCAAGAGGCTTAGAAGAGACTCTCCCTAGTTTCCCAGGATGTAAAGGAGACGGGGAAAGAATTGTACTTTCAGACTTGCAAGATTCTGTTAATGTAACCTTACAACAAAGTAGAATTAGCTCATCTGATCATGTCTCCTGTGTGGTCTACCTAGTAAGGCTGACAGCCGCAGACTGAATGTGGAAGGAAGTGTGATTTCTCTCCTCATGCCCCAGACTAAGAAAGGGAGGTTTGCAGTGCCAACTGAGAGAAAGCTGCTGAACTATGCTATCAAATATTTATTCTATATTAAAGGCAGTATGTGTTTGGAACTAGAGTTTTCTCTTAAGGGCAATTTTTGAGAAACAGTTACATTAATATCTTTATGATGTATAGCCATTGTTTTCAGTGACTTGTCCCTGAGGAAGACTGAGAAATGGACATGGCATCCAATCAATAGAATTAATATTTTATACATTCTATGGAATAAATACTTTATATCATATACTGGTATTGTTTTCCTTCCCTTGGTTGTTAGACTCCTACAATTATACTGATGGTGCAACTGTTTTTTTTAAATATTTCAGCTTAGGTTATCTCACAGGATTGTTATAAAGTTAAAATGTGAATAGGATAGATGAATGATATGCACCAACCTTCCTAACCTAGGGAGCTCCAGACATGTTCAATTACAAATCCCATCTGGTCCTGGGCATGTTGTCTGAGGGTTACAGTAGATGTGATTAAACCCATTGGGAGGAGAGAGTTGGGCTGGGAAGACTTGTGTCTACCATCCAGAACTGCTCAGAGTGAGAATGGGCAAATTAGAACTAAACAGAAAGCAGGCTCTGAAGTCACCTAACATAGCATCTGTATTTGATAAACATAACTCGGTTAAAGTGATGGATTGGTTTGGAGCGAAATGGCACATAATTGTGAAATAAATGTGGTTCAAAGTGAAAGGATCTAAAAATGGGATTCAAGGCAAGCTACATGTTTACATATGTATTCAAAGAAACATATTGCAATTCTGCACCAGCTGAAATAAAATTGTCATATTTTTATATTCTGAAATACAATTAGTCTTTAGAGGAAGAAGAGACATTAGCTGGCAAGCAATAAAATAATTATGTTTTGAAGTCAGCTATGATTGACTGCCTGCTGCTTAATATCTTTGGTTAACATATTTAATAAAACAATGCAAAGAGGCAGGAAAAAAGAAAACTTGCTTAAAATTTAATTCTGGTGCTCCCTCCTGTGGCAAGAGGAGTGCATGTACTCTACTCCATAAAGCTTAACTCGACCCACTGCTTTTAAATAACTTGATTTAGGATTATATTTTATAATGTCAGATTATTCACATTTATTATGAAGCTTATTATTATTATGGTTGGTTGCACAGTCAGCCAGATGTTTGGACTGGATTTGACATTTTTATCTACCTATTGAGTGGACCTGGGATAGGCAGATGTTGTTTGATGGTGTTAAAGGTACCGTCACAGGATGTGAGCTGTTCCAAGTAAAGCTGCCTTTTGCAATTGACTGATGGTGATTTTGTCAACACCAATGGTGTTCAAGTGGTGCTCCAGATGTTTTGGGATTGCACCCAAGGTGCCTATTACTATTGGTACTATTTAGTAAAGACTTGCTGAACAAATCACATTTTCTGTCTATTATCTTTTCCTTATCACAGTGGGATAAGAGCAAAAAGACAAGGAGTCTGTAGCACTTTTAATTTATTTTAAGTAGATGCTTTCTGTTTGATTAATTTTTCTAGGGATAGTTGTTAAATAAGGATGAATGTATGAGCAGCAAGATAGCCAAGTACAAGGACTTTAGCTCTGTAGGTGAAAATGAGCAATATTTTGAACCTTCATCAAAATAAGGCTCAGCTTACAGAAATAAATCTATTGAACTATCACTTCCATTGCTATTTAGAGCATGACATTTCTAGCTGGTAGTTTGTGGTGGTAATGGTGGTGATGGAGACCATGATGTTCAAAATATTTAAAGGTTCAAAATATTTTGCCTGAATGTTCCCCTGCATTTTACTTTAGGTGATTTTTTTGTAATTAATTTAAAATGCAAACTGACTATGATAAAATAATAGTCTTATAGCTTAGCATATTGGCTAACAGATCATCCAAAGAAATGGGTAAAGACATAGGGTGGGGAGGGTACATTTTCACAGCTTCAATTTATTGAATCAGCAAAAATTCCTCTCGGAGTACCTGTGGTGAAAGAAAGATTGTTGCTGTTACCTCAAGGCACTGCAAAATTGTTCCAATCTTCTTTTTTTCTTTTATAATGTCTTGATTCTTGCTCGTTGAGAAATAAATACAGTAACACGATGAGAATTTCTTTTCCTGTCATCCCCTTTAACAAGATCAGGGTTTTTGGGTTTGTATGTGTGGGTGTAGACATACACTGAAATGCATCTTTGTAATTTGTTCGGTTTTTAAATCTAATAATAGATATGCGAGCACAGATCTCTAATCAGTAAATGATCATTCTATTGGATTAATCTTTTGAGAAATACAAGGAATAAGATGGATAGCATTATATTAAGGTATCACATTACTATAGGTATATATCCTTTTCCTGCCTTCAACAACTCTGGATTCAAAATGAAATTATTGATTCATTAGCCAAACATAAGGAATTGAACAAGTGTCGAAACATTTTGCTTTGAAATATCTGGTGGAATTAGCTTTCTCAACTTCAAAACACTGGAATACCAGTTTTGAAGAGCAGAGTTCATTTGATTAATTAAACAATTACAGCACATGTTGTATTTCCTGCAGATTAACGGCCAGATGGGGAATCTGATGTTTGGATTTTTTCCCTTCCTTTTGAGCTATCATATCCAGCTGGCTGTTGGACAACTCTTTACTAAGACTATTGTTATTAAATAATTATGTTTAAAACAA
This sequence comes from Python bivittatus, assembly GCF_059951505.1. Taxonomy (NCBI): domain Eukaryota; kingdom Metazoa; phylum Chordata; class Lepidosauria; order Squamata; family Pythonidae; genus Python; species Python bivittatus. Next base: position 61,600,679 of record NW_028277112.1, on the reverse strand, counting down.
ACAAGATTAAGAGCTCTTTTTCAGTACTCCTGCAGCATCCTTTGCTTTATGAGAATGAAATAATTTTATAGATTTGGCCCTCTTTATAAAAACAAAACACAAACCATCAATAATTCAATTCTTATCCCTATCAGCTCTCAATGTTTTTCAGCATTATTTTGTTGACAGTTAATAGAGAAAAGAAAACTTCTATTGAAAATCATGGAGATTTGCAACACAATGCAACAGAACAATTTTCCAGCAATGCGTTTTTTTGTGTATCAGGAATAAGGAACTCTGGTTTATACTTCTCTTTCTCTGTAAGCCTCTCCCTTAGGGCTACCAGATCTGGATTGTAAAAATGTGAATGACCATTAGATGGCAACAAAGAGTCTGCTTTTTTTTTTTTTTGGTATCTGTTTGCTGCTATCTAGTGATTCTCTGGATTGATGCAGCCCAGCATAGGTACTCCTATTTTTCCTTCTACCAGAAGCACCCTTGAAGTAATGTTTCCCTGAGGCTTCCCTCACCTTGTGTTTTTGCTTTAGGTAAGGAGTAGGGTAGGTAAAATGGTGCCTGTAGAGTCATCACTTAAGAACCTCCCCATCAGGGACATTTTCAGTTGCCAGCTGTCCAGAATCTTCAGTCACCAACTGTGTAGCAGTCCCACTGGAAATATCTCAATAGCCAATTGCTCAGTATGTTTACTTATCAATTGCCTAGCATTTCTCACACATAGCATCTTCAGTGGTTAGTAACTTGCCTGATTTTTTTTTTCTAAAGGAAAAAAAGCCAGAGGAGGTGAAGTCAGCCTCTGACAGTTGCCCATTGCTGATGCTGTCAATGCGACAAAGAGTTCAAGAGTTGTTGCTTAGAACTTCAACCTTTCTGGACCTTTCTTCTTTGATAAGTGAAGCTTGGAGTTCTTAAAGTACCAGAACATTAAAATGGCTATTCCCCAGGAACCACAGAATAACTGTGCAAAGCGGGGGTGGGGGGGGGAGGAATAGCTCTGCCCCCTCATTACATCTCTGGCATTTTCCAGATGCTCAAGGGATGGATATAGATGATAGCCTCATCTTGTTCTCCTCTATTATCTGTAAAGTCTTAAAAGCTATATGAGATACTATATATCTCTCATATATCTTCCCACCTGTTATGAACATCTTTGGAAAGCTTAGTTTATGTTATATGCCACTGACAGATGTGAAAATATCCTAAAATCTGGAGCATTTTTCTAAAATTAGAAAACACCCAAAGCTTTTAGATATCCCTGAAATTAGTTTATGGGCTCTCAGATTTTTGTCTAGAAAATGGAATGGGAAAAAGGTTTAATGATCCATATCATGTTAATTATCAAGAATTGCCCCTTCTCCCTTTGTGTGTGTGTGTTTAAACTTAGTATTCCTAAGTGCACTGTTTTAAAATATTTCTAATATAGCATGTAGCTTAGTCCTAAGTCTTATATTGTGTTTGGGGAAGACTAATAATTTTCAGTGGAAATCTAGAACCCCTGTGAAGCATGTAACTTGTCATAGAGAATTAACTAGTAGTCATCATGGTACTTGATGTTTATCCCTATCTGTATCAGGAGATACTCTGAGTCAGTTTAATGGGTTCTGGATAAGCATTGAAATGCAGATGTATATCTACAGTACTTCTCCATTATTTATTAAAGGTGAAGGGAGGTTCTGTACCTTTGCTCTTCTTAAACTCTGCAAAAAGTTTGAATGCTAGAGATCACCCTCCCCCGATCCAGTGCTCTGCAATACTGGAAGCTGGGGACCCAAATACTCTTGGAGTGCACCTGGTTATAGAAAGCTCCTGAAAATGATTTCTAGAAGGCTTCACGTCATCAATAAAAAGTGTATATGTAGTGTATATGTGTGTATTCAAATTAAAATTCAGATTGACCTCTCATTTGTTTTATATCAGGGGCAGTATGGGAGTGGGGAAGAGCTATCAAAAAATAAAGTACTCATGCAAACTTTTATACATGGTCTTGAAATCAGTAAGTGTGGTTGAAACTGTTGTGGAGGTAATGGAAAAGCCTGGGCTGGTGATGAATTATCAAATGGATAGTCCCAGATATTTGCTAGAGAAAAACAAGGATCTGCTTCTGTAGGGCTATCTATGCAATGTGGCACTGTGATCATTTTTTTTCCTTAGAGATGCAAATTTGTGACACTAATGAGAGGAACAGAAATATGAGACTAGAGGCTTCTGTGACAGACATTGATGCATCTTTTCCCCAAAGTAAAGAATTGTTCAATGATGTTGTTGCTGATGCCAGAATGAAAAATTATCTTCCTACTAATATTATTCTTAATAATATTACATAATAATAGTACTAGAGCAGTTTCAACAGACCTTACTGAATTCTAGACGTCAGTGGCTTGAAAATGTAAGATTGACTTGGTTTCACATTTCTGAGCATGAGTGCAAATTGCTACCCTGTTACAGAGCACAGAAACTCAGGAAGAACATCCTTGCCTTTCCTGATCAGAGCCTAACCTTGGAAAGTTGTCCTGCAAAATCTGAACCTAGTAGAATTCATGTAGGAAATTAATTGGCTTCCTTCCATATGCAGAACCTCCACAGATGTTGCTGTTCGGCCCAGCAGTGTCAAGGACTGAGACGGCAGTGCACAGGGATGGCCAGAGATGCACTCTAGCTGTGTTTGTGCAACATCTTAAACCAAACATGATTCCTGTGTTCACATAAGATATTATACCTAAACAAATAAATGATAATATCGCTTAGCACAATGGCTGGTTCACTTACCTGCTAAGACAATGTTGGGCTCCCAACAATATAGTAGACCACTAATGGTTTTTTAAAAAAAAAAGGTAAATTGAGTTCACCTCCTAATGACTTCATGAACTCATCCATGCAGTTTTCTTGGCAGCAGTATATGGAAGTGCTTTGTCATTGCCTTCCAGGATACTTTCTGACTTTCCAATCCACCCTGGGATTTGCTGGCGGCCTCCCATCCAGTTATTAAATCCTGGAACCTGCTTAGCTTCCAAGCCTCATCAGGTCAGCCAGGTGTGGCCACCTTCTGAGATGCAAATTCCCCAACCCTATAAACTAGAATATTATGCAGCCCTGCCCCATATTGATCACATGATTTTACATATCTTGCTTGGGCTTAAGGTTATTTTTAGAAACACATATTTAACAGAGAAGAGATTGGAAAGATTCTTGAAAAGGCCAAGCTTCCTCATCTTCTATTCCCCCAGTAGCCATATACCATGGTCTTTAAAAAACAAACAAACACAAATCAGCATTGTATCCAGGGGTAGCAAGGTATGTAAAATCATGTGATCAATATGGGGCAGGGCTGCATAAAGGAAAGCAGATGCTCAGTTAAACATCTACCATCTTTTTGAGATTCAGCCCCTTAATTAGATGGATTTTCCCTTTTTTAGTATATCGATTTTTCTTTACAACAAATCAATGATAATTAGAAATGTCAATTATCAATGACTCTGGCCACATCTGGCTTTTAACCAGCCAATACCCCTTTCTTTGTTTTAATAGTAAGCCTTTTTCGTTAACTCAATATGCTGTTCCTTATTCACAGTGATTTCCCAGATGCATACGAACAATGCAATTATTTAGCCAAATGAACAGGATAAAGTATCTGTGATTTCACTGAACTCATACAGAATATTTTGATTCCCCAAATATGGGAGTGGGGGTGGGGCCCACAAACTGCCAGGGAGCAGGTGCATAGGATTTTCTGAATACCTATACTTTATAGTTTTTTTAAAAACGATATTCTCTTATTGCCTTCAGATTAAAGCTCAATAGAGAATTTAAAGTTAATCCCAGGTAAATATGCATAGCATGGCAGTTTTACACTTGTCTTAGTATCAAAGACAATTTTCCTTAGACACTATAGGACTAGAACTCTTGGTTTTTAATTGTGATTTTGGAGGAATACATTTAAGGACATTAACTTGTCTGGCTGGCTTAAACCACAAATCCATTTAAACCAGTGTGATAACAGCAATTGCCTCTTGAGACCACCTGAAAATGGAAAGTGCCATAGGATAAACCAGGTTCCTTTCTTGTTCTGCAGTATAGTTATTTGCACACAGACATACAAAGCAGTATGGTTAATGAAAGGAGGAGAGCAGCCGTTTGAAATTTCTGTCTAGTACATTGTTTCTCAACCTTGGCAACTTTTAAGATGCATGGACTTCAGCTCCCAGAATTCCCCAGCCAGCATGTATCTGCTCCATACGTGCTGTATGGATAAGGGATTGAGAGCTCTCTTTAGTGTTCTGATGGATAGGCTGGGTAGGGACTTTGATTTATTTATATGCAGAAGCATTACATACTGCAACACACCACAGAGTGTGCGCACGCATGCACACACACACACATTATTCCCTTTCAGGATAAATAGTGTTGTGCAGAAAAAGAATAAGAAATAAGCCAAATAAATTAAAATCATTAGGAAAGGAAAAGGAAATATAGTCCAAATATAGTTTATACTAGCAGCATTTTCTATATCTCTCCATATCTTTCCATCCTTGCTTCCATCCTGTCCATACACTACTACATGCATTGCCTTCTGTTCTGTAAACTTCTCAAACCTTTCTTTCTGAGGACCTCATCAACTCTCTCCAACCATTACATTCCTCAATCTTCCCCTTTCTCTCAACTCATTCATCCTTTCTTCATATATTTGCTTTGCAATTCTTTATCTCTATCTGACCAACCATATTAATGTCTTTCTTCTGAATTGGCCACTGACTTGTAGATTCAATCCATATTAATTCAGCATCTATTGATTTTTTATCTTTTCTCTTCTTGTTTTACCACATACACTTCTTAAGTGCACACAGTATTCAACTAACTTTTGTTTATTCTGATATAACCAAATCTCATTTCCAATACAGTACAGGTAGTCCTCAGGTTACGTCCATTTGTTCAATGACCATTTAAAGTTATGACAGCGCTGAACGAGGAGGGCTTACAATGGATCCTCAGAGTTCTGGCTGTTGCAGCATCCCCACGGTCATGTGATTGTGATTTATGACATTCCCTGCTAGCTTCCCACAAGCAATGTCAGGAAGCTGGCAGGAAGTCAGAAGTCAAAGTCACATGAGATTCTTGCTTAATAACCTGCACGGTCCTCACTTAACGATGGCAACTGGGACTGCTGGAACTGCTGTTGATAAGCGACATGGTCACATGATGTCATGCTTTATGACTGTGTGGCTTAGTGATGGCAGTTCAGGTCCCAATTGCCATTGTAAACCGAGGATTACCTGTATTAAAGTGGGCAGAAACATTTTCTTATACATAATGTTCTTATACATTGTCTTACACATTTTTAGTGTCAATCCACTACCTTTCTATCAGCATTTGCATATCTTAGTCTTCCCATCCATTTCCCCATTTTGGTAGGTATTCTACCAAGTTACACAGATTCATCTGTGTCATTTTTGTATGATTTGTGACTATTGTCTCCATTTTCACTGTTATACACAACTACCTCTGTCTTTGATATATTACTTTACAGATCCACACACCTCATTAGATCCTACAATTTAACACTTGCTACAAATAATTTGGATTCTCAGACAACAACATGGCTTCTCCTACATACAAGAGTAGACACACTTCCCCGAGCAACACCCCTCCGATATCATTAGAAGCATTCCTTATATTATATTATATACATACATATTCAACCATGGCTTAATGTTGGCCTATTTGTTAAGCATTCTATTTAGTCTCACTCATCCATACGTCTGTCATGTAATGCTCTTATCCCATTCAGCAACCAATCTTCAACCCATTCCGACAAGACATTCCACATTTTAACCCTTTTCACTTTATCATATACTTTCTCTAAGGTAATAAACGCACAGTACATTTTCTCACATTCATATGTCTTTTAATGACTTGCTGAAGAGCAAAAATCTGGTTGGTGCACTTCCTGGCTAACATATAACTGCACTGGACTTTGCAAATTTTGCTCATTTTGACTTCTTGTACCCTTTCAAAGAGGTTTCCAGGCACCCTTAACAAAATAACCCTCTGTAGTTTTTGTTTCCACTCTTGCTACCTTTTCTTTTATATAAAGGAACAATAGCAACATTCTTCCAATTGCCAGGTACAGATGTCATCCTCACACACGTAAAACAAGTTATGCAGCCACTCCATAAGCAGATACCCATATTTTAATATGTTCAGTTACACCATCTATCCCTGCAGCTTTACTAGATTTTGACATTCACATAGCAGTGATGACTTTTCTTTTCATCCACTTCTGCACCCTTACCATTTTTCAACATTCTAACATCATTTATAAACTCATTTTCATTCATTTTTTTCTTGGACATTAACATTTATAGCAATTGTTTAAATCCTATGCTGTATTCTTTTCTTTTTTCATTAATTATTTTAGCTCTATTTCCCCTTTACTGTAAATCAAGATGGATGAAAGCACTCATGGCAGAGGAAAAAAACATAGTCCAAATTCAGGAAAATCAAGGATAGGGCTTGGAGAAGCATGAAATTTAGGCAGGGGAGAAGGTATTTGATGCAGGCTACAGATTGTTCTATATTCTTATGTTCTACCTTCCCTAAGCTGCTGAACATAGTACAATCATATCTGTATGGAATAGGAACTGCTGTATATCAGCAACTCCAGCTAAAGCTATGATTGCTGTTCAGTAAAGGTACTTTCTGGGGCCAATGTTGCTTGGCTGTTCCAATTCCGAATGAATGTTTGGATGCTGAAATTAGGAAAGTGTTGATTGCCTTAATGCTATGATCAGCATACCCTCTAAGCTAGAGATGGGCAAGTCATGATGTGACTTCTGAGCAGAATTGGGTTGGCCTAGGCAGCCTTGGGCTGAGGGGCAGCCTAGAAGGTACATTGCCTGGGGTAGCTTTATCTAGTTATTTATTTCCAGTCTCCAAACTTCTGGAGTTGCAGACAAAAAAATGTTACTGGATTATTCCTCTAGGCCTGGGACGGTTGAACAGAGAGTCCCATGCAAATCAAAGAAAAAAAAATCAGAGCCCCTGATTGTGGACAAGGTAGCGTGCTTTCAGATTCCATTTCCAACAGGAAAGGTTGTGTCCATTGCTAGCCTCTGACAGCCTGGAGATTGGTGGTTCCCGTCAGTGTCCCTTTCCTCATTGACTTGCCCCCTTCCCCCACTGTCTGTCCATATTTGTGGACTTTCTGGGTCAGCTTTATTGGGAGACTGAGTCATGGGTATGGGTGTGCAATGGTGCTGTGTGGCCACGCATACACACAGCTTTGAGGGAATACTGGCTGTGACTGTGAATTCTCTGTGACATATAGTTGCTTGAAGAATAAGTGGCTGAAGATGCCCTCTGTGTTTAATTTTAGCATACACTATTGTGTAGCAGCCATTTAGAATCCATGACATAAAGTTTACTCACCGAATTAAGAAAACTGAACCAGAGTGACAGACTTCTGCATGTCAATGTACTTTGCAATGCCCGAAGCATCCATTCCAGATGGAAATAATCACTCTTTCATTGACATCGTCCTCATTCGCATTTGCTTTCATGAGAGCCTTTCTCATCTTCAACTGGTTAGCTATGCAAGCATTGAATTCATGGTGAGGCATATATAGTGGAATCATCTAGCTGAGTATTCTTGGAAAGAAACAGTAGCACCAACAATAGTAAAGAGAAGCAAAGAAGACTGAATAGAAGATAAGATATTCTCACAATTTTATGCATTTTTAAGAATGATTTTCATCTTATCAGAACTTCTAGCTTCTATTCTAAATTAGAAGCAAGAGGATATTTAGCACAACTTTGTAAACTAATTTCCTTAGAAACAAAAAAAAAGCCAACGAAACATGGTATTCTTTGCTTAGGCCTATCCTAAACCTTAATTTTTAGCATCATTGGTAAGGAATAACTCCAGGACCTGTTGCTGGACTTGTTCCCTCTGCAGAGCTGTGGCCTTCCTGACCAGCTTTTTGCTCTTGATTAAGGAAGTAAATAAGAGCAATCAAGGTAATTAGCTCACTTTAGAGAAGATTTGGTGAAGAAACTAAGCCAGGAAATTAAATTGACAGAAGATGTTGAAAAAACAGTGCATTTGTCATCAAAGCACCACCTGGTACATCTTAGCACCATCTGGTGGATTTTGGAAGTATCTATATATCACAAACTGAGAGTAAGTGAGCAACTCATTGCACCATCCCCCCCAAGTTAGCCAATAAGCACTTTGCAATTTTACTGTAGGCAGATGATGCAGTGCTCCTATCCCAAACACCAATTGGATTAAAATGAGCTCTGGGTGCCTCATCCACTAATTGTTCTGAGGAAACACTTGGGTTCAATTATACTGAAACCAAGAGCCTACATTTTGCAAAGTGACCTAAAGTACCTACCTAGCAGTTAAATGATCTGACAACAGAGCAAATTAAAACCTTTAAATACTTGGGCATGGTTTTTTTTATACCAGATGCAGAAGTGCCCCAAAATGATGAAGTTTGAAATGTGCAAAAAAATCAGTAGCAATACAATCCTTTCACTTTGCGAAAGGGCCACAGCATATTCCAGCAGCGCTTAAGTTATAGGTGGCTAAGGGAGGTTCATAATTTTTGTTCTGAGCTCAGCTGGGACCATGTTCCTCTTTTGCCCCTCTGGAAAAGGTTCAGTCTAAATTCTTAAGGACCATATTTCCAGTGGGTCCATATTTACCTACTGTCATACTAAAGAGGGAAGTTGGTCTGACCAGTGTAGAGACTGGATCTGTATTATTGCCCACTGGCTAAAATTACAGGGTTTTTTTTTTTCCAGAAGATCTTTATTCTTTGGTTAGGGCAGACAATTATGAATCAATATGGGCAAGATCCTCCTTGCTAAAACTGCAACACTGTGGCTTCTCAAAAGAGGTCATTTTGATGACAGTCTATGATCAAGTGCTTCCTGCACTCAAGCAATGTGATAGAGATTTGGAAGACCAAATGGGCCCTACCCAGGAACGTAAGCCCCTTTTCAGGCCAGCAAGGTATTTAAAACTAATAACCATTTCCAACTCTGAAAAGTATTAAGGTTAGCATTTTAATGCCCTGTCAGCAGCTCTTCTCAAGGGCAAATACAATAATTTCCTGTGTCCTTGTGGAGAAGGACCCACTGAATCCACTGCATAGCCCATGTGTTGTTACCTTCTGGAAACCTTCTATAAGGATGCAAGGCCAATCGCATTACTCCCTATTTGGTTATGTACCAGACAATTCCGATTTATTTTATGCTCAGCTACCCTGTCAGCACAGTTCCATTTCCTTGAATGTGGATAAAATTTATTATACTGTTTGTAAAATTCAACAGTTTGATTACCTTGATGATCTACTTACAATGCTATGTTTGCATTTTATTTTACTTGAAGCAGAAACTGATTAATTACTTTGCTAACTTGTAGAATTGTGGTCAGGTGGCATAATAAAGAGCTAACTAACTGCGGGGGGCGGGATTTGTTAAAGGCTGGTAATTTCTGACATATCTGACTAGAAATCCTGGGTTGTCAGCTGTTCAAGGTAAGGAAGATCAAGAAACAGGCACAGCAGGAATGCAAGAATGATCTTTATTGTAGTAAAGTAGAATAACAGAATCTTGAAAGTCTGCCCAAGTTTCTTTCTACCGCATCTTATGCTAAACAAGATCAAGGCAGAGTTGTTCTGTCTTCTTTCTCAGATTTTTCTCTTTCTCAGTACTACGTAATCTTTCCTCAAAGTCCTCCCTTAATGACTTGCTCATTCCTTCTCCATTTCCAGGATCAGATCTACATTCTTTCACCTGGATGGATGATAGGCTTACATTTTCTACATATGAAATTATTTTCTATTGATGCTGTAGGAAACCAGATCAATATGATTCCATCTTGTCAAGGTTTAGTTGGTTGTTTAATTGTTCTAATATGCTTTGACTTGATTTTCTTCTTCTTTCTTTTTTGTTTCCCTATACTTTAGTTATTTTCTGGTGGATTCAGTGGGTCCTTCTCCACAAGGACACAGGAAATTATTGTATTTGCCCTTGAGAAGAGCTGCTGACAGGGCATTAAAATGCTAACCTTAATACTTTTCAGAGTTGGAAATGGTTATTAGTTTTAAATACCTTGCTGGCCTGAAAAGGAGCTTACGTTTCTGGGTAGGACCCATTTGGTCTTCCAAATCTCTATCACATTGCTTGAGTGCAGGAAGCATATTTTCTTGTTTTGTTTTTTGCATTATTTATCATTGTACTTTATTGTTTTTATGTTTTCTTTTGTTGCAGACTAAAAAACCAATGTTTTTCTTTAAAAAGCATTATTTCACTGTTATATGGTCAGGCTAAAGTTAAGCTCTTTCCTTTGATTCCTGTGCGGTAGTTAAGAATGTACTGAAATGTTTCCCACTAAAATCAATATGGCTGGCAGATATTGGCTTAATCCTTCTTACGACTTTTAAACAACACAGATGGCTGCTTGAAAGCAATGGTGATTCACCTTTTCATACATTCATGTTTCTCTCTGCTGTATCCCAATGTGTTTCTGCCCCTTCATTGCAAAGCAGAAAAGTTGTGTGCATATATCTCACCACATTCCTACAGAATTATTTGCCCTTGGTAGTCTAATGAACAGAAATACCTTTTCTTACCAGTTGTTCTATCTGTACACCTGAACAACTTTAGATTAGATCAACTTTTAAAATCCAGCCTTCCCTAATGTGGTATACCCAAGATATATGCTATTGATGCACGGTGAGCTTCAATATTGCACCTGACTTTGGGGCTGTTGATGGCAACAGTAGCCTCACTTCATTCAGAATGTGGTAGCCTGTTTGCTGATAGCCTTATACTGGAGGAAGCCGACAATACCTGTGCTGTGAGAGAAACTCTTTTGGTATCCTATTCCTTTCTTGTCATAATTCAACAGGTCAAGCGTCACTTTAAGCTCTATGTATTCTGAGCTGAGAGTAATGGGAAACTCAGATTGCAGCTTTGCCCTGTCTTAAACCAGGTGGATCAGAGGACAGTTCTAGAATACTTCTGAAAGAGACAAAGCCTTGGGTTTTAGCAGTTCTCTGTCTCTGTTATTACTTCTTCTACCATACAATTTGCAATAATATTTTACAACTGAGGTTAACTGGACCCATACAGTTAGTTGGATTCAAATGATGCAGGTTTATCATGTATAGTTCTGTTACCTTTTGATTCACCATGTTTACCTGAAAGAAGATAATAATTGAATTTAAGCATTTTCCTTCCAGAAAAGGATATTGACTGAAAAAAAGGAGAAATCCATCAACTTCTGTTACCCTATTCTCAGTGAATCTAAGATAGCTTTCCATCTAAGCATGAAATAAGTAAAGTTTACCTACAGGACTCAAAGTTAGTTTCATCTATAGAACTCAAAGGTTAGTTTCATCTTAGGTTTTAAGACTGAAATTCTACACATTTGGATGATTATCCACTTTGCAGATATTTGGGACAAAAAATTACATTACAGAAATGTCACGTATGCAGAAGACCAGGCCCCGTTCCCTCAATGGAGAATGGAATGAATTAAAAGTTCTGAAGGCACACACTTCCATGGCATTTGCCAGTTTCCTGGAGCCTTAAGGGAAGATTCATAATGAAGGTGAGGATCCTTGGTATGCAGGCATCAGAAGAATTACTGATGACAGAGTCAGCTGCCTTCACAAGACCTATACTGCTGGCTTGCCTCTGCATGGCTGCTGTGACCATACTGGCTGCAACTAGAGGAACGTAACATGTTGCATTATACCAAAACTGACCATTGGTTCCCTGGGTTCAGGAAGGATGATTTTCTTAGTTGTACTTAGGGATGAACCCTATGCTGCCAAACGACCTCACTCAGCGGCTTCATATAGATGTTAATTAGGAGAGGGGAGAGAAGCATCCCACATAACGGGCCTAAGGCTGGACCTCTCCCCCACCTACCCACACCAACCAACTTGGTACCAGCCAAGGAGGAAGGAGGAAAACCACTGCAGAACAGTGCCTCCCACTACCAACCCCTGGAGCATTGCTGATACAGTATCAGCATTGTATAAACTTCCTTGATTTTTTATTTATTTTTTAATCTACGGATCCTGAGACCACTGCAGATTTGGCATCAGAGATGTTAGGAAGCTCCTTTTCCCATCCTCCAAGCATCCCTGTGAAAAAGTGGCAGCGATGACCCTGGTAATAAAATGTTCCAGTTCAGTTTTCAAAGATAATTAGCTGAAAATTGCTAATTGGTTAAGGTCAAGCAAAGTGTAGGTTGCTAGTCACTTCAACAAGCATCAAGAGTCAGGTAGGCAATTTTCCTCAGAAGTGCCTAAAACAACATAAGAGAAATATTTGTTGATTATCATTGAGATTTATAAAATAGCATTCATATGTGAGATGTCAGGTTCGGAGCTCCAGTTGCTACCGAAGGAGTTAGAAATGTGTTTGTAAAAGATACGTATGTCTCTCCACAGCTGTCATCTGCAGCAGTTAAATGGAACCTCCATGTTCAGAGGCAGTATGCCTCTGAATGTCAGTTGTCAGGGTGGAAGGATGTTGTTTGCATGCTCTGCTTGTGAAGTTCCTATTGGCCTCCATCAGAATTCAGATACTTGCTATAGCCAACTCCAAGTTTGTGATCTTCAGACCTGTTAGGACTGGCAGAAGAAAGGTGCTTAATTATATGATTCCGTAGTGTGAACTCGGCAGCCTGCTATTTCCCAATGTTTTAGATTACCAATTCTCATAATCCCCAACCAGATTGGCCAGTAATCAGAGATGGTTATGGGAGTTACACCTCCAAACATTTCAAGAGCTCCACATTTCTGCTTCAATCTGATCCAGTTGGTTTTGTCTTAAGCAATTATGACCAATAATTGCATCCGGAGGGCATATGTTTCAAATCCATCTACCATTTGTGACTAACTAATTGCTCTTTACTTTAGTGGCAACTAGTGAGAACCGCCCATGTGCCAATTTCTTATAATAACTAGTGAAATGACCCTCATTATAAAGAGAAAGATTTGAGTAATCCCATGGGGAAACAATTTTATAGCCTGTTTAGCATCTCCTATCAAATGCAATGAAGGGCACTGAGAACTGAGTCAGCTGAGTTCCTCCTTGCATATCTCCAATCCTCATTCTGCACATAATGTTGTCCTAGGTTTATTCTCCTGTGATGCTAGGATGCTCCAACATTTAGGTGGACTAGCATTTACATTTCTTGATGACCCAGAGGTCAAATATTGTAGATGATCCTTATCATGGAAAGGAATGTCGAAATTGACTTCTAACTCATGCTATGTTTTTGTGGAGGAGCTGAAAGCTCAGCTCTTATTTTTCAGACCATTAATCTAGCATTTTATGAGTGTAGATAAAAGTTTTAGTACATGAAGGCAATGTTTGCTGAAGGCTCTGATGCCCGGTAGAGCCTTTTATCATATAGAATTGGTACCCTCACACTGCCTTTATCAAAAGTGCAGAAATTTAATTGAGGACCTCTTAGGAAAGATGAGAAAAATACTTAACGGAGGACAGCCTTTGAAAAGTGGTCAGAAGTGATAGCTGGTGTTGGGGCGGGGGGTGCTCATCTCCAGAGCATGTTGGTGTATTTTGTTTTTTCAGAATGGCTGCCAGTTAGCATCTGGGCACAGTCCAAGAAGCTGGCATTTGCCTTTCAAATCCTAATTCAAAAAAGGCTATGCATGCTGTTGGCTGATCTGCCACATGTGTTCAATTACCTGAAATTAAATATTGTTGAACTGAGTGTGACTTTCTTCTAAGTAAATATAGGATGGTGTTAAGACAACAGTAGTTTTTATATTTTTAGATGACTCCTAACTCCTTTCCCCCTTAATTCAATTAATTCTCCCCCTTAATTCAAATTTTCAATAGGGAATCCCCTCATCATTATTTTATTAAAATCACATGTTTATTTGGTGGCAATATTGCTACAGGTGCGGTATCTGGGCTGCAAACATCCAGAGGGCCACTAGATGGTTGCTACAATGCTTCTTGCTGCCATCGAGTGGTCATCAAAATGTACTATCAGTTCTGCATATCTGTGATCTTCCTTGTGATTAGGTTACAGCACAGAAATGCACCCAAATATAACTCAAGTTCAGTACTTCAGGCTACACTCTCACTACTGTAGATATGCATCACTCCACTGTTCAGTTAATGGTCAAGACATGGAACAAAGTGCCCACAGTTAGTGGATTATATTTGCTGCAAAGGTGGGGAACAAGTGGATCATCAGTGCCCTGGATTTCAGTTCCCATCAACCTGAGGCAAAACTGCTAATGGTGAGAAGCTATGGGAGCATCCAAGAGATGTCTGGAGCACCATAGGTCCCACCCCAGATTTAGGATAAAGGTTTGGGGAGAGACTCAGGGCTGCTTTTGAGTGTTTGCTTAAGTTTTAATCAGGTTAAGTTGGTTTAATTTCTGTTTTATTTAACGTTTATATATCAAGTGCAAAAATTATATATTTGGTGATGTTGCATCTTGTGTTTGTTGGATGGCTAATGTTGAACAGTTCTCCAGGAAACTCACCCCAGATTAACAGTGCAATCTTATGCATGTAAATTGTACATGTTCATGTAATTGCTGCTGCCTGAAATTCATAATAAAAAAGGATTACGCCCGCTTCTTGGTATTCATCTGTACTTGAATTTGTAGCTACATAATGCATGCATTGCAAAGATCCTCCATTTTTGTTAAAAAAAAAAAAAAAAGTTCAGCGGATTTCTTCCTTGTTCAAAGCAATGCAGCTCTAAGAGATTGGTAGATTGGGCCTTTAATCTCCAAGGCTTCATCTCTGGGAAATAATCTTTTTTTTTAAACCAATGGGACATACTTTTGAGGAGGCAGCTACTGGATTGTTCTATTAGTCCCATGGGGGTTTCCCCCCCCCTTATGCTCCCTGTCTCTCTCTTTGACAGCTGTGTTATTTAACAAGTCTGCTTGTCAATGATTCTGCACATTTGCTGGGGGGAGGAGTGAAAAATTCTACTCCTCCCCCCAGCAAAAATCCCCATTTAGATTAGGGTGGATGATGCTAGAAGGGCAGAATGCCAATGCTATTCAAAGTGATTGCATTTCATAATGATAACATCTAAAGTCCCAGCACAAGTGAGCCACTAGTAATGAGTCCATTTAATTATGAAAACTACAGATTGCATATTTGCAGCAAATCTTGAACATATCGCTCACGGCCCATTTTAAATAATAAAATAAACTTTTAAATAAGTTTTCCTTCCATTTGTCTGTAAAGTTTGCAATCTTAGGCACACGTAGTTGGAATTAAGTCTCAGGAAACAGAAGGGTCTTCTTTCCCCTTGTGAGCATATGCATCTTGTTGGGTCTGTATATTTGGTGTATGTTACTTTTTCACTAAACTCTACCATTTGGAATCCTTACTGACTGCAACCTGTTTTGCACACTGGAACCGCTGTTGAGTGATAATGGTCCTATTGGATAAATAGGGAGGTGATTTCCTTTCATTAGTTTTGTTTATTGATATTCTGAGAAAGTTGGGTGCAAAGTCCATCAAGAAGCCCAGAATGCCTTTCCCCACACTTGTCATTATATACAAGGCTATTGACAACAGCTGTTTTCAGATGCTTCTAATTATAAAAGACTAAAATAAACAAACAGACAAACAAATAAATCCCTAATTGAGAACTCTAGAATTGCAGCCGTCGGAATCATCTAGCGGTTTTAAATACAAGATCTGCAGCTAATGATACGCAGACAGGATGGAAATTTTCTTGAAAGAACCAGGATGTGTGGGATTGCTTCCCAATAGGCAGGACCTTTGAAGACCATGAGACGGCCGTAGAACAACGTTCATTAGAATCTCTTCTTCCTTGCATGGAATCCTCTGTCCATTTATTTATTTGCTTTCTCCAACTAAGCAAATTTTGCTTCAAAAAGACTAATTGAAGATAATGGTCCAGTAAATGGGAAGGCATTGGGACTGATTATTTTTACAGTCTTGGATGAAAAGCGTGGATATATGCAATAATTTCAAAGCCTGCGCATACGTTGATTGGGCCTCTTCTATGTTTGGGACTGCAAAGTGATCAATGCCCAAGTTTTTCAATTAGTGAGGAAACCAATTCCTTCCATTATTAACAATTTCTAGCAAGAGCCAAATGATTCCTTTCTGTGCTCTTTCATTACAAGGTAAGTACAGCATCATGCTGTCTCTTCAGGCTGCTTGAAGATCATCACAATTCAGAGCAAACCCCAGTAAAGCTTCCCCCAGGGTAGTGTCTTTTGCATGTGTTGGACTTCTATTCTCATTATTTTTAGCTTATTCTCCTCATCGTTGAGAAAGGCTGGTCTAGGCCTACCCTTGGCATGAGCTTTTTGGATAATCCTATTTCATAAGAATCCAGCTGCTTGCTTCTTAGAACAGTGTTTCTCAACCTTGGCAACTTTAAGATGTGTGGACTGCAACTCCCAGAATTCCCATGCTGGCCAGGAAATTCTGGGAGTTGCAATCCACACATCTTAAAGTTGCCAAGGTTGAGAAACACTGTCGTAGAATCTCTGGACAAGACAACAAGATAGGGGAAGCATGCCGAGCATTGTTTCTGGAATTCTTTTGAACCTTTTCCAGCTGTGGTAAAAGGGTATTTTCTTCTGTGACATAAAGCCACACATTGCATCTCTGTGTCTGTGTTTCTGCCCTTCCTCCATTTCTCGTCCAGTTATGTATATGTGCACTGGAAAGCACAGGGAGGGCAGCATATACTCTGCTCAGGGTCATGTGACTGGGAGGAAGGAAGATTTGGGGCTTAGAGTGGAGCAGTCACAAACATGGGGAAACTTGGGTGGATTTTTTTCTCTGCAGCCCCCCACATGAGCTGGCCAATTGTTGAGTTTGATTCTTTGGGGGCTGCCTTTTCCCCAGCACCAGATTTTCTCCCATTCTGTTCAGTTTTCAGAGAGTGGTCTTGCTGATGGTCAAACAGCCAGCTGAAGTTCCAACCCTCTTTACACAATTTCTTTCCAAGGTTCTTTTGGGTTGGAAAGAATAAAAAGGGTTAAATTTCATTACCCACTCAGATACTTCTCCACTCTTATTGCCAGAAAATGCTGATATAGCCTGCCCACAATCACATGTGCCAGAGCAGCATAGTGTTTTACTGTGCATGATTGCATGTACTCTCTTAACTTAGCTAGAAGCAATCAATCACTCTACCTTGGGTGGGGAGGGGGGCAGGGGACGTGGGTGGGAATAGAAAGCAAAAGCAATAAGCATATGCATCACTCCCCAAAAGGATGAAGGGTTTTCTTTGTGGACAAGTGGGACAGAGGCAGAGTGGGTTGCTGAGCCCAGGCAGGTCTTAGAGGTCTCAGGAAACAGAATGACGTGACTTTGTCATCCTTATGTTTATGCTATTGACCTCAACTCTGTGTGCAAGATTTCAGCCCACTTGACATGCATGTATGAAAAAGAACAGAATTCAGGAGGAGAGTATCATGTATGCTTAAATACTTTTATTGTTTTCTTAATGGTAGAAAGGATTATTCTTAAGTAACCTAATGTTCCATCTAATACTGGAGTTTTCAGTGCTGCATTTTTTTAATTCCTTGCATGTACACTTTGCTTTAAGGTGATGTCTCTAGGAGTATGTTGTATCACCAGTAAAGAAATAGAGAATACTGCTTCCTTGGAAGATGGTTAGCTGTGCTCTTTTTAAAGTCACCTTAAACCCCGCTGGTTTTGAACACAAAACTTGAAAAAAAAATACAATTTAATTGCCATCTTCTGCTAAAAAAAACAGGGACATGAAAGGAGAACACCTGTCCATAATAAATGCATTTTAATGTCGAAGACCTTCAGAAAAGGAGTGAAAAGCGCATTTATTTCAACCTAGTCATTTAGGCTCCAGCAAAGAAGAGTACAAAATGTTATGAATGTGCTGCTGTGGATGAAAACATTTTTCTTTCTGTGCAAGCTGAGGCCAGAAGGATACGGAAAGATGTGGTACTTACACCACATAACATTTTGCTTGTATGTAATATTACCAGATATGTTGACTGTACACAGATATGCAGTTTCTGCCCACATACATTTGCATACAAAATTAGCTGTTAATCAAACAATTATGTTTGGACTTAAGGTGAGATACAGACACAGTGCTGCAGACACATTTATTTAGTTTTCCTTTTGTGATTATTGTAAAGGAAGAAGAGATGCCACAAAAGCATGCACAGCAGGGAGAGCAGGGCAAAAAATGTTATGGGTAGACTTTATGAGGAGAGAGGCAAAAGAAAAAGAAGCAACTAGAATAATATTTTAAAAAATAAAAGTCATGTAGAAAGTTGTCTCTTCAGGTTTGACTGGATAAACTACTCTATGCTATAGCCTATTCCAATCCAATTTCCTTAAGACTAGGTTAAGTTTGGCTTAAGATTAGTTTAAGATTGACTTAAATTGTTGAGCTACAATTCCCATCATCCCAGCCATTGTTGCCTTTGGACATGCAGCCCAAATAGATCTGGAGAGTCCCAGGTCGGAGAAACATGATCTAGAGATTTCAGCTGTAAACTTCAAATCTCTTTTGGAACAGCACAGATGTGTTCATTATATCCAGCTACATCTGCACTCTAACCACTTTAGGAGCACTCTGCTTTTCCGATTTTGAAAAGGAGGTTCTTAATGTATCACTTATTTCGGAGTAGTAAACAATCTGTTGTCCTTTCATTTGGTTGTCCCACCAATTCTTCTGGGGTACTGAATTTTATATGATCTTCTCCTATACTGTGGGATGGAACTGTGCTAGAGATTGGCTGGGGTTCAGGTAGCATGATCGGTTTTCCAGCATGCATTGAATGCTCTGCATAAAAGACACCAGAAGGCTGATCCCCTAATGGAGTTCCAGTGCTGGATATATGCTGCTTTAACCAACTTCCAAAGCATGGTGTCCTCTTGAACCCATGTGTTGCATGGTATTCCTTCCTATCAATTTCACCAACAATAGCTTCATTTCTTATCCCTTGTGGTTGTGGGAACCTTAAGGATGCCCTTTCAAATTCTCTCTTGGGCTGATTCACCCCCATGATATGGGCAAGAACAGTATGTCCATCCCCTCTGATACTATTTCTAGAGCAAAGTATACTCTTGGAGGGAAATAATCCAGTTTCATAGTTAGTATCATGACCTCTTATTTGGCCTAATTGAGAGTTGGAGCATGGAGGACTCTTCTCTAGATCTGCTACTTCTTCCCCAAAGCCACCTGGATTTTCTCTGTGATTAGGTAAACTTTTTCCAAACTTCAAAGAATTGTTCCAATGATTAGACTGAATGCCAGCTAGGTATGGGGGATGTCTGGCATATGAGGCATGGCTGCCTTCTGGATAGGTTGGACTTCGTTTTTGTTGCCATGAAGCCAGCCTGAATTGAGGTGCAATTTTCAGGGGTGCCTGTATATTTTCATTTGCCCCTCGGGACTCATCTGCACAGCAAAAATAGTTGACAGTAGGTTGGGAGGTGATGGTTTCATGTTCTCGTGGGAAATCATCTGGATATCCTCCTGTATTAGGATAATTTCTCCTTACAGGAGCATTATTACTTGAAATGGGTGCCCTCATATGTATGGCTCTCCATGCATCTTCAGTACGTGTTGGGTTTCTTCTGAAGTTTGTGGAGTAAGTATTAAAGTAGGGTGAAGTTTCTTTGGGAGCCACTTGGTCAACCTTTTGGGGGGCCCATGTGTCTCTTTCATCATAATGTGATCTTCCTTGGAAAAGATTACTACTTTGTGGTGGAGAGTATAGCCCTTGGTATGGCAGATTTCTCTCTGTGTGTCCAAATGTATTGCTTATATGATATGGAATATTTTCATAATGTTCTGAACCACCAACTGGAGAATGTTCTGGGATCCGTCTGTTAATCTCCTCATATGGCAAATTACCTCTTTCATTGGCTGTATGTTCTGTAGAATATTTTGGATTATAGGGAGGATTTTGGTATTGTCTATCAAGATCAGCCAAATGTTTTTCATGGGGCCATATATTTTGCCTGGATTGATGAAATTCATGCTCCTGCTGAATGCTTCCATGATAATTGCTCCTGTGCATTTGATTTGAAGGCAAAATGGGTGAATTATATGGCCTTTCCCTTTGCCCTAGAGGCTGTATTGTGGGCAAGTTCTCTTTGTCTTCCCATGCTCTGGGATAAAAAGAAGGTGTTTGTTGGCTATAAAAATTCTTATCAGCATAAGTATCATGTCCCCTCTGATGAAAAGAACCTGAGGAGGTCACTGAATTATATCCTGGAGGAACTTCTTGAACTATCTCTAAATCTTTCTGGTTCCACATTTGGTTTTGTGAAGATGGAAATTGTTCTCTCTGGTGATCTGGGTGAATAAAGGACGGTTCCTTCCAGTCATTCTTATGGGTTTCTGTTTCAAATGGAGTTCCCCTTGTATCCAAAACTATTTCTTGATGGGAAAGTCCATTTGACTGTTGCATTCTAGAAGGCTGATACATACCAGTCTTTTCTTCTACTTGGTACAGAGAATGGCTTTCTGATGGAGAACTAGGTTGTTTATTATCTCCGTGTGCTGGGTTTTTGCTCCACTGAGGTCCTCGACCAGAGCTAGGTCTCCATCTTGATGGATTATTTCCAGGATAACGGAGTTCCTCTTGTTGCCCATATGAGTTTGGCCTATTGTTCACTGTGGGGTGATTACTGTTAATTCTCTGAAGATTATCTCTGTGAATTGAATTGCCTCCATAAACCCAAGGCTCTGTTGGGTTTTCAGCTTGTATTGAAGGATTTCCTCTAGAAACTAAAGTGTTGTGCCTTGTATTACTCATATCTGGGTTGGCTTTATAAATATATGAACTATGTCCTCTGGATTGTTGACCATCTGAAAAAATGTTGTGGAAAACATTGGCATTTGTAGGCTTAGGCCTATAACTTAATTGATCAATGCCATTCTGTGCTACTTCATTTTGTCCTGATATACGACCAGTAGGAGAAGGTGTTGGGATCCCATTTCTGCTAACAAATTTATTTGGAACACCTAGAAAATTAGCCTCATTATTTGTTGGGCTGAGTCCTGAAAGAGTAGCATTCCCTCCATGGCTAGCTGGAATGGTTGAATTTGTGTCTGAAACAGTTGAGTTTGTTATAGGATCTGCTGCTGGATTCTCTTTAGGGGAGTCTTTTTCTTTGGGTTTCTCAAAGTCTTGTTCAAACATTTCTTCAGAATAATAAGGAAGCCTATTTCCTAACCCATGGTAGCCATATCCAAAATATGGAGTCTAAAAATGCAAATGAGAGAATGAAACAATATAAAATGATCATCATCTTAATCAGGTGTTTCTGATTGTCCTAAAAAGCCAATGCTTCTAAAGAGATCTTGACTCCAGGATATAATTATAATGATAAAGTAAATATGATTCAATGTGTAGCAAACCTAAGCATTAGAACTAGGAAACATTAAACTTCATGATGTATGCAACTGTAGGTCCCTTCAGGGTCCTCTGAAGATCATGATAGCTCTTCCCATTGGTAACTATGCCCCAATTTTTCCTTACCTATAGCTCTTATATAGATTAGTGCATTTATTTGTTATACTTACCCCTTCTTCATTGCTGATAGGTGGTCGTCCAAATGGCATATGCTAAGGAAATTAAAAAATAAGTCAGGAAGGATAGGGGAAATACAAGACAGAAGCCTTAAATAGCTATGGAACGCTAACCCAATGTTTATGGGGCAAATATGCCTTTTAATCAAGATTCCAGTCAGTCATTCATGCCCTCTTCCCTGATATTCCTGATCATCATATTCTCACTTTTAACTATTCTTTTTTTATATGCACATGTATCTTCAACCCTCTCCCTGTCTGTCTATATTTTGTGCCCACTGGACATACTAAATCAACATTGGC
Organism: Python bivittatus; assembly: GCF_059951505.1. Lineage (NCBI taxonomy): Eukaryota > Metazoa > Chordata > Lepidosauria > Squamata > Pythonidae > Python > Python bivittatus. Next base: position 61,578,769 of record NW_028277112.1, on the reverse strand, counting down.
TTTTTCATGGAGGGGAATTATTTTATAGGGGGTTATGTGTGTGCTTCCCAAAACTATTCTAGATTCCCTGGAAATAATTCTTCCTTCTTTGAATGGGTGGGAGCTATATAAGAACTTGTTCTAGAAGATAGCTGTGATAGCTATTAATCTGTACACTTTGGAGAAAATATAGAGTGAAATGCTTTTCGTTCAGGATTTCAGACAGTACATGCCCTTCCCATCTCTGAGTTTTCTGATTCCTCTTTTTAACAGTCAGTAAAATGTGAGTATTTTTATTTCTCCATGCTTGATCCTCACTAATCTTTTTTTCAATTTTGATATCCTTAGAACTTTGCTTTATATATATCCATCCCCTGACTTCTGAATGCTTTGGGGTTCCCTTGGGACTATGGCTGACACCATTCAGACCATATTATCAGCAGTTGGGGAATTGAGAGTATTATTACAATATGCTGGCAGGATCTTTACTAGTAATTCAGAAACCCTTCTAGAGTCGTCATTGTATGATAAAACAATGACAGGTTTTATATCACAATGATGGCTGGATGGTCATGTTAGAAAACACTATAAACCAAAGGTGGGAAAACAGCAGTGATCTAATAAAATATATTTTATTATGTTTATTCATTTCCTGAAGTATTTAGTTGAAATCTTTTCTTCAGTTGCATCACACAACTTTAAGTACCAAGCCATTTCCCTTTATTTCACTGAATTAATTGCTTGACATTTTTAAAATGGAAAATTTAACTAAGTATTAAATTTACTATGAGAATTTCTATTGGGTTTTTAAAAGTTTTTCACTTGTTTTTACTTGCACATCAGGATGATACATGAATAAAAAGAAAACTAATGAAAACCTTCAACATCGTAAAAACAGAATACAAAATTCAGTAGCAAAATCATTCTTCACCATTTCCCTAGATCTTCATAATAAATGTGGACCCTTTTAAAGTTTCAGCACTTATTTAGCATAGGTCAGCAGAATTATGTGGTGTAAGTTTTAGTGGAGTTTACCAGTTCATTTAAGAAATGTTCTACACAGTGGTCTTCATATGCAATTTATTCTCTAAAAATAGAGCATTGGGAACCACAGTAAGAATGCAAGGCACTCTTGGTTCACCTGATTGGTTGCTTAAGAGAAATCTGACTGACTCTTTCTAATAGTAGTGATATACAAGGAAGCTACTTATGTCATCTAGAAGATTATTTATTTATTTATTATCAAATATATCAAATTTGTCATCACTCATCTTGTTGATCAGTTGATCAGTGAAATATTAGAAAGGGGTCCGTGTAGCTCCAGGGACCACATATTTTATCAGAGAGGGCCTGCATATCATCTGTGGACTGTCCACTCCTGTTCATGATTTTGGCTTTATTATTTTGGGAATAAAGATATCTAGTTGCCCAGGCCACTAAAAGTGGCAAGCAACTTTTGCTATTCTGGCTGGAGCAGTACTGGCATTGTGGGTGAAGCAATGCAGTTATTGTAGGTGGGGCAACAGGAAAAAAAATAACAATTAAACTTTTTTTAAAACTCCCAAGGCTACCCCTACCATAACTGCTAAAGCAATTTGACACCAAATTGTTATTTGCCACTTAATTTCAGCAGGAAACCAAGCCGCTGCATTTTAGGGGATTGTGAGGCCTGGCAACTGAGAAGTCAGGGGCCCACATGCAACCTGTGGGGTTTCCCCACTGAGCTAAAAAGAGTTGGTTTGACCCTTTACCATAAGAAACAAGAGGTCTCAAAACCGAATATCTTACTCTCTGATAGGGGCCAAACTGTTGTGGTTGGAAGCCTCCTGCACCAAAAATCTAGAATAAAGAAGAAAAGTGGTCAGATGGCTTTGATGTTGCTGGTAAATTAATTGTTATCATGTTTCATTGATATCTTGCCTTAATCCCAGGAGTTAAGGCACACATATGGTTTACCTCCTCCTTTTTATCTTCACAGTAATCCTGTGAGGCAGGTGTGATTGAGAAATAGTGACTAACTGAAGATCACCCAGTGAGCTTCATGGCTAAAGGGGAATATGAACAATAACTGTAACTCATTGGACACCTTCCAAATATATGGTCTTCAACTCTCAGAATACTCTCCCAGATGAGTATTCTGGACTTGAAATCCATACATCTGGAGGCTTCAGGTTGGCGACGGCCACATTAATCATCAGCGTTTAGTAAGAACTAAGCTGGGTTTAGTTATGCTTTTGCTGGAGAATACATGAGCATGTCATAATAGATAACATTTTCAGAACAGGCTTTGTTTCCTGGGTTTGAATGGAGGAAGCATTTCTCCACTAAGGCGGCACGTACCACCTATGGATTTTTATATCATTATCTCTGTCTCTACCCCGGCCCTCCAAGGCATTTTTAATAGACCCAAATCAATCAACTATTATTGAACTACTGTTTAATCAACCAACATCAGATTTCTACATCAGGAAGATTGGCTCACCTGTGGAAAATGCCAAGGCTGTTGTGGATATGGAGCAAAGGCCTGGAAAAGAAAAAGAACAGGTTGTTTTGTATTTACAACATAAAAATCACAGCACTGTCGCCACGTGGTGACTGCAGCACAGTAATCTTTTGAGGCAGCCTTCAGTTACTGAAATGACTACAAAGTGTTTCTGTTCTGGTAGCTTAGCTCTAAATAATATAGGTAGTGGGAAAAAAATTACTTCTATGAATAGATGCGCCAAGACTATACAATATTTGTTTGCAGGCAGGAAGTGCCAATTTAACCTGATGGGATTTTGCTCCTGAAAAGACACCGAAGGATTGCCCTGTGAGTGACTTACAACATGATGACTTGCAGCTGAACACATGAATGGTATCTTACCAAAACACTGTTAGGATATAACCTGAAAATCCAAATGGAGCTAAATTCTAGGTAACCCTGATATTTACCTGTGCAAACTTCCCCTCAATGCATGTTGTTTTATGCATGTTGTTTTAAAACAAGGTGCATTGAGGGAAAGTTTGCACAGGTAAATATCACGGTTTGCAGGATTCTACAATTAAATACGTACAACCCAACCACTGCATGTAAATATTCTAATGGAGTCTCACAGAAAACTAACAATTAAATTACACAGTAAAGATTCAGACAATAAATAATGCCAGTGTACCCCAAAGATTAAAATAAGTTCTCAGAGTGGTAACTGCATTAGTCCAACATGATGCCTTGGAGAGAACAGCTTAGTGGTGTTTTAAAAAGGTGTGTTTGATCTTTGATCATAAATAAATGTCATGTGTGCTATGTTAGTCAAGTGCAGCTAAGCCAACCAAGAGATTTGTTGCATCTTACAAACTAATACATTTATTTGGGCATAAGCTTTTGTGGACTCCAGTCCATTTTAATAGATATATGTAGTATTCTGTTGAGTAAATGTTGCAGTTTGAGAAACAACTGAGTCAAGTTCTTATCACACTACAGTGTGGGTGGGGGTGTCCTATATTGCAGAAAAATAATATGTTAATTATGTTTTGATCAATATCAGCTGGGTTTGTACATTGCAGTAAGACATAAAGGGGACAAATCATGGCTGCTAATTTCACAAAATAAACTAAGCCCAAACTGCTGCAGTTTGGTGCAAATTGTAAACCAAGTGAATCCACTAATGAATAGAGAAAAGCATTTTCTCCTCCCCTAAGCTCTCTCTCTCTCTCTCAGTTTTATCTGAGGCCTTCAGGATTCTACAATTAAATACAGGTTAACCATATTCTCTTAACGATGGCTCCTATGTTCTCAAAATTTGTATGAGAAGCATCAAGCAAGCAGTCTTCTACAATCCCACTGCCTTTCACTGGCAGATGATGCTTACTTAAGAAATGTTGTAATCAATCTAGGGAGAGATTACCCTTGAGTACATTAATTTCTCAAATCTATTCATTTACCTGGGGATGTTGCCGTTTTCCCTCCGTAGGATGCTGCATTGGCACTTGTGGGTGAGTGTGAGATGGGTTGGTCTTTTGTGGCTGTTTTGGTTGAGGTGGTGGTGGTGGCTGCTGAGGTCTTGGTTGCCGTGGTGGTAACTGTGGCCTTTGGTTGGACTGCTTAGTTCCTGGAGTTTGTTGAGGCTTCTTCTGGGGAAGCTTAGCTGCTTGATGTGAGGGTGGTGCTGGTTGCGGCCAAATGAAAAATCTCTGTAGAGGCAATATAGGCCACTTGGGGAATATCTGTGGATAACTTGAATGGTAGCCATAAAAGGGACCTGTGACCTGAAAGAAACATTTTTCAGAATGAGTGTAGAGTTTCAGTACATGGAGGTTGAACATTAAGTGTGGTACCTTGTTGCTAGTATGATATGGACTCTTCCACTGTAGTTGATCGCCACTTTTTGCAGCACTAAGAAGTTCTAGATACACTGATATATTTTTGCATGGCAAAACCTAGGGCACCTCTACATGGCAGCTTTGATCCACTTTGGAATTGTCTCTTGACTACTAAACTTGCATGATGTTGACTGGCTTTTGGGACCTCCCTTAAATTTCAGTATCCTCTTATTTCAGACTGTGTCTCCTCCATTTCACGGCTGCAGCAACATGTAAACGTGGTTGAAACTATTGAGCAAAATGCCTGGTTACAAAAATGTCAACATACAATACTGTCACCATCAGAACTTGCAGGGGCTAATAAATGCAGCAGAGGAAAGATGGCTTGGTGGCTTTGCACCTCTCTCTTAGTAACCCTCAGATTTTCTGGCATATACAGAGGAGCTAGCAGTTTGATTTATTTTCTTTATGGGTGAAATGGGGATAAGGTGATTTTTATAGTTACAGGAGCCATGCCTGTTTAGGGGACAGAGAGCTGGCTGAATACCACTTTTGTTTTCTTCTGTTGTCTAGTTGGAGGGAGCACTGATGGGCTCATAGTAAGCAGGTTCTCAGCATTCCAAGGTCAACATAACTGAATATGATCAGAGGACAGCTTTGAAGTGCTTTGGAGGGGTTTAGGGAAAGAAATAGTGGTGATCTGTAAATGTGCTCTTTAACAATAAATATCCAAGAATTTAGATGGTATCCCTGGATTCGTTCTCCTATGCTAAGGCTTTATGGGGTGGATAACACAAATTGAGGATATTTGAATTATATCTTAAAAACTCTTTCTAAAAATAATTTAAGAAAATGATGATGCCATCATCATTGCCTTTTTATTTATGTTATTTAATCCAATTTCTAAGCCACCCAGCACCTTGGAGACCCTAGGTGGCTAATAAATAAAAGAAAAAGAGAGAGAGAGAGAACAAGGCTGGCCAATTTCATAGAAATTACACCACTGATTAATATTTCTATTGCATTAAATTTGCACTAGATATTGCAACGTTTAGGCAGTTGTACTCTGGACACAATTATATAACCAACACACTGCCTGGAAGAAATATAACATTTTCCCAAGTAGAAGATACTGACAACTCACATTGCAAAATGTGAGTTTTTCTGTTTAGAAAGGAAGCACATGTCTGGAAGAGGTGGGTTGTGTGGAAATTTCTCTGGTCATTAAGATCTCCAAGTTGATTCCTCCTGAAAGTGTTAGCATTCAAAGATATAAGAACATCTGCAAGATCTTAACATGAATTACCCCACGATTGACAGGGTGAATGTGCTTGTTGTACTGAATCTACTTCTAACTGACAGATGTTTTCTATGGTTTTAAGACCAGATACTTCCCAAGAAGCCTTTTAACTTTGCAGTTTCATTGGGCTATCATCCAATGTCATTGGGCTACCATCCAAGAATCCAGAGCAGGAGAAGAATTTTGATTGAAGCCTACACATTTGGGCGGTTTGTGCTGGTTATGCACTGATACACAATTGTTATCAGGTTAGATCCAGAATTGGATCAGGGGACAGATAATGTCTTAGTGGTCAGATGAATATTTTATTATTCAGCAGCAAGTGCCTGCTGGATACTGATGCAGTGATGTTACTGGAGAATATTCAGCCTGCTTTTTTTTTTCTAGAGGTTTGGGCTTATGTTTTGGTTACTTTTTTAGGGTTTCATCCTCACATTCTGCTTCCCATGGCCCAAAGATGCCTTTCTAACCTAGCTGATTTTGGCTTATCTTGAAAACCTGATCAGGATTATATTTGGTCAGTAGGATTGTGCAGTACATTAGATGTAATTCAGAAAATACATCTTTTTCTGAAGGTGTATTGGTTGCTCCTGCCCTTGCTGATGTATCTTCTGAACCAAATCCAAAGCATTGCACAGCCCTTTTGATTAGTACTTGGATGGGAGACCAGGAAATACCAAGGCTGTTGTTAGATAGGAAAGTTGATATGGAAAACCATGGCAAATTGCTTTCATATTATTGCAAAGAAAACTACATGGGCACGCCCACAATGTCATCAAGAATTGAGGTTGGCTTGACTTCTGGGGAAGAAATGGCAAACTGAAGACTTGGAATTGCCCACAAGTGCTCCAGACAGTTGCTTCTCATGGGGAGACTGCAAGACAGTGGTCCCCAGCGGGTTCAGAGCTCTGAGAGACGAGGGAATGCCATCTTGGCCCAAACCATGGTTGGTGTCTTTATGGACACAGGATTTGCATAGTTCCTTTTCTAAACACTTTGGAAATTGCTTGTTAACAGTTTTCCAGTTATTAGGAACCTTCAGAATGACAAGGGTTTTTTTTACCAGCACCGGGTGAGTCTCCTTCAATCCTTTGTGAAAGAAATTTTAAATACAGTCTTAAGGACTTTAAAAAATTATTATTATTATTATTTTGAATAAACAGCAAAAGGGTGATTAGAACCTTGATTTTGGAAAGTTACAAACAGACTTTCAGATGGATTTGAAATAAATTTTTAATTTAATTATAAGAATCCTTCCCTTGGGAAAATGCTGCTGTTTTGAATCTTTTTTTTAAAGATTTTTTAAAAAATTATAGGATGGAACTTTGAAGGTTGGACACTAGAGGGAACCAGAAGGAACTAAAGATTACAATTAAAGGAGAAGAATGGAACACAATACTTTAATAGTGGACGTATTGAAGGATATTTGTGAACAATGGACCCAGAGGTTTATTTTAAGAGTGTCTGCCATTATAGATAGACCGTGTTTAAAAGATGTTATGGAAGAAGAAATGTTTTACTGGACAAGACTGACACTGATCTGATTTAAAAATGACAGGCTACAAGAATGATATGGAAAAAGATGCTGCACTGGATATACAAATGAAACCGGCTGATGTCTTAATAATTAAAAGGGATATACAAATAACAAACCAAACAAGTGACCTGAATAACTTTCCTATACTGGATTTACAGAAGACACTTGTTAAAGTTTTGAAGAATTTGGTGAGAAGGGACAAACAAAAATGAAAAGAAATCAAGTTCTAGGACATTATTTGAAGAGATTAAAGATCAGGATTATTAAAAGTAAAAGTAATTTAAAATTGGTTTATTTGATCAAGGTTAATATATATATATATATATATATGTATGTATGTATGTATGTTATCTCTGGTAACCTTTAATGGACTTTTGCTGATAAGGATTGAACGACGAGGTTTTAAGGATTTGTTCATAGATAAAAGATGAGATATGGGAGGAAGAGATCATTTGTATTTTAAGAGAAGATATGGTAAGTTTCTAAAATTGTTTATACTTGTGATGAAGGGGAAAGTCATTTTCTTTATCCTTTTTTTTTTTTTTGGTTCCTTTTCTATTTTTCTTTCAATTTTTTAATTATTTTCTTCACTTTCTATTTTTTCTTTTATTTTCTTAGTTTGTATTAGTTTTTATCTTTTTAATTGTAATGCTTAATAAAATTATTTTAAAAAAAGGAATTGAGGTTGGCTCAAAGGAGACTTTACATTACCACTGGTAGAATGCAGTGTCAGATCATATCTCAGACTGTCAAGCTTCAAAAAAGCTGTTTTATAATCTGGCCTTTGTAATACTCGTTTTAAAGCTGAAATATTATTTTCAACTGTTTTTGTCTGTCTTTGTTCCTTGCCTCGGAGGTAAAGAACTCACATATCCTTGTATAAAATGAAGTTAAAAGTAAAGAAACCCTGATAAGACAATATCATCCCCTTCCTACCTTCAGATTGAGTGAGGTGAAAGCTTCTTAGCGGTGATAGATTTCTCCCCAGTTCTTATGGTAACTTTTCAAAAGTAATACATTTGCATTTAAAATTCAAGAGAAAGATGCATTTGCATTTACTGTACATTTAATTGTGTGTAATAGTGCTATCCTTCTAAGAAGGAAAATGACTTACTTGTGGTGACTGTATATAACCATATGGACCAAACTGCGTCATCTGTAAGCACAATACGTTTATTGTAATGTGTTTTCTGGGTAAATAAGAAATTCATTCATTAGGCTGAACTAGTGGTTGAGGTGTTAGGAATGGGGAGACTCAGGTTCAAGTCCCTATTTCGCCATGTAGGTCCCTGGGTAAATTTTGACCAGTCATTCGTTCAGATAATATGAAGGGAAGGGAAACCCTCATTTACACCACCTTCAACTCTCAGAGAAAATATGCAAAGGAAATACAAAAATCATAACAATGAATATCAGGTGTGAATATAACAGGTTTCATTGATCTTGCCATAACTAATATATGAGTCCTTTAAGAAATGTTGATTTGCTCATATTCCAGCATATTGCCACCATATTAAAGTATGGCTGTCTGGAGAATTCTGGGAGTTGAAGTCCAGACATCTTAAGGTTGCCAAGTTTGAGAAACAGTGATCTAGACCATCACCCTCATTTTCAGTGCTGGGGGTAAAATTGACCTTTCAAATCGTACACTGTTTCAGAATAGTCCAGCTGGCTAGATGTTAAAAAATGGAGAAATCATAGCCTTAAACATAACCATTGGAACCCAGGGGTAATCCAGTTCTGCCAGATATTTCCTCTACAAAGGAAAAAGGTGCTTTCAAAATACGTCCGTGTGAAAGTTTTATTTTTTGTTTTAAATGAGGTATTTAAAACAGTCAGCTAGGTTATTCATACATCTAAGTGGGTTTTGTTTTCCTTGAATGTCAACAGCTCTCCAGAATTTTATCTCTGCCAGATATTGATCTTCTGAAAGCATAGTAGGTCCTTCACCTTTGTCCTCTAACACTGTCCTTCCCCTCTGAGTTCACATACTTCATAATCTTCAAAGTAGACAGTGACTGACCATCCACAAATGGATTGAATGATGGGAGAAAAGTTAACCTTGGGATTAGGGGTCATTTTTACTTAATAAATCTAGGACTTCCTTTTCAGGAAAGAAAATAAAATGGATAACGTACGTACTTCTTCACTTTTGCTTCCATATCCTGCCCTGCGTGGTTTGCGCAGCTAAAAAGAGAGAGAGAGAGAGAGATGTGGGGCTGAGTTATCACAAGCAGGGAATTAAAAAATGAAGTCCAATAAAGTGCCCAGTTTTGAAATACTCACTGGACCAGCATAAGATATGCCTACAAGGCATAGATATAGGAGGATTAACTTCATCCTTCACCTTCTCCACTAAATAGAGATAAACACAACAAACAGCCTGTTATACACTTATTTTAGCACAGTGGTTTTAGAGATCAACTTAGTATACTGAGGAAAGAGTATCTTCACATATTCCTCATGTTAGCTTGACAGATGTCAATGTGCTTGAAATGATTACTGAAGAAAATGTTAATTCTTCTCATCAGGACAAAGCAACAACAGTAGTCTTTGTGAAATAGGAACCTTATCTTTAAATACTTCATTTATTTATTGTGAAAAATCTAAACTTTCCACAGTAAAAAGGACCCAAAGATTCCTCTACTGTAATTTCTGCTGATACAATGCTTGAATTGTAACCTAACAGACAAAGGTCTTGAGGATATCCCATATCACTTCTGGCCATTTCTTAGATCAACTTCAAAACCTTCAGTCCAGATTGCAGTGGGTTGGCAACAGAGCTGAGCTGAGCGATCTGGCTCCTGCATGGACTAGTTTATCAATGCCTACCTTTTTTTGTAGAGATTGTTCCCTGTTCAATAGTCCCAATGCCTTTCCTTTGCTTTCCAGATGTTTGCATGTACGGATGCCTTCACTCCCACCCCTTTCCCATATTATCTCTTTGACACAAACACAGTCCCTTTCTTTTTTCTCTTTTTCCCTCATTGTATCATTGTTGCTCTGATGTTATGACATCAAAGCTATAGGGCACAGCTGGTTGTTTTCTTCCTGTATTCCATGATAGGCCAATGAAACTTTGTAGCAAGGAAGAACTAATATTTCAGCTTCCTAGAAACAAAGTAGCAGTGTTCCTAGGTTGTAACTGGGAAGGGAAGGGAAGGGAAGGGAAGGGAAGGGAAGGGAAGGGAAGGGAAGGGAAGGGAAGGGAAGGGAAGGGAAGGGAAGGGAAGGGAAGGGAAGGGAAACTTTTGCAGTGCTGTGGACAGTGGGTAGGGGAACAAGGAGAGTATGCATCATCCAGACTGGGCAGAAACCAAAAAAAGTTAGGATTAGGGTTAGCAACCAGACAACGGAGGGAATGAAGCATGCAGGCACTGCAGCTAATCAGAGCTCGGATTCCTTTCATATCCTGTGGCCTGATCCAACCCATTTTTTAATGTTATCTTTCTTATATTGGCTTCTCCTGCCATACCAAATTTGGTCCTATTCTATTCATTTTTTAGAGAGCCATCCTGCTGACAAAGGGACCTTTACATAATTTCTTTCCAACTTTCTGTTGGGCTGGAAGGAATTTTTAAAAAGTGAAACATAAACATTGCAGAAAGAGAGAATGTATACATATTTTATATGGGACTCTATCTGCATAAAATTCAGTTTGCATTTGTGGAGACATTTGAGCAAGAAACATTTTACCTCCAACATTTCTCTACATTTGACTGAACTATAGCTCATGTAAGAGCTCCAAACAAAAGTAATATGAACTGAACTATAATCAGGATTATATGGAGTTCCCTTTATTATGGTTGCTCTGAACAGATAATGCTGTGTGTTGCTACCCATTGTGTTTTTAGCCCTAATTTTTCTTGCATGCAACAGGAAAACTGGAATTGTATACTTTATTCCAACCTCCAACTTCTGTTTGCTCAGTGGAAAAGTTAAATGGAAGCTTCTAAGCATCCACTTTAATATACAGTATATGGTTCCATAGGACTATAAGTATATGAAGGAAAGAGTTTATTTTCACACATCATTTTCATGGATTTTTGAAGTTGTGAACAGGGCACATATTTTATTTATTCATTTAAGAGACTTATATGGCTGCCCATCTTATGAACCATAATTCCAGTTGGGGTGGAATTAGTAATAGTAACAGTAATAGTCAAACAAACAAACAATAAAGACCAACTTCTGAAACAAACAAAAAAAGAACAATTCCTGGTGTTCTAAACCAACACTACAAAAATAAAGCACAACCACTTGGCTCCAGATTCACCCTAGCAATGCCTGGGGGAAAAGCCAGCTTTTTAAGAAGGCCAGAAGGGTGGGGGCCTGCCAGATCTCAACAGGAAGGGTGTTGCACAGGGTAGGGGCTGCTCCTGAGAAGGCATGCTTCCTAGGTCCTGCTAGATGACAACATTTGAGAGAAGGGGCCTGGAGTTTGTCCACCCTATCTAGCCTGGTTGAGTGGGCAGATATCCTCATGGAGAGGTGGTCCCAGAGAAAACCTGGCCCTGTGCCATGCAGGGTTTTAAAGGTGATAATCAGCAACTTGAATTGCACCTGGAAAGAAACTGGAGGCCAGTGCAGCTCACACAGCCATGGTATAATATGGGCAAACCAAGGGGTACCCCAAACTGTCCACACTGCTGCATGCTGGACCAGTTGTAATTTCCGGATGGTTTTCAAGGGCAGCCCCATGTAGATATGAAATGATGAATGTGTGAATTCATTATCATATATTCACTATATATGGGGTTAAGTACTCCCCCACCTCGCACCACCACCAGGTTTGGTTAGTTTGTCTCTCATGAACAGATAGAAAAAGGCAGTTCCCAGAAGATATCATGGATTTCTCATCCTATTTTTCACAGTGTCCAGCCAGGTGCTGACTGTCCCCCAGCAATGAGTACTTAGAGGTATTACAATATAAACCCCAGGAAGATGAGCTTTTTCTAATATTAAGAAAGAAATTTCCTTTCATCTAGAAGACAAGCATGGTGGTCAGCAAACTATGCCCCATGGGCCAAATGCACCTGTTTTTATATGGCTCACAAGCTAAGAATGGATGGGCAGGTAGCAGGCAAAGGGCAGGGCCAAGGACCGGGGAGACACAGCTTGAGTGGATATGGCTGCCTATCAACGGCCTCTTTACTGGTGACTGGTGCCATCCAGTGGCTGCCACACTCCTTGGCCTGCAGACCTATCAGCTGCACCCATGAAGGTGGAGGAAGATTGAGATCTGCCCTTTAGAGAAAAAGTTTGCCATCCCTGGTATAGACTGCATCATTTTTTCCAGTTTGGTGTAGTCCAGTTGAGTTGGACTTCAGGAGATCTGGTAGTTACCAGGCTTGGGGACTATGTCTAAGATTCAGTGACTGGATTTTGGTTGGATGGATGGATATCCGAGAGTTGAGCAGACCAACCAGAATGCCTCAAATACCATACAAACTCTTCATTAAGCAAGGAAATGAGGAAGAAAGAAGCCAGATAGACCAGATGTTGTAGCCACTAGCCATGATTTAGTCTGCAATTTAGAATGACTAGCAATGAAAAGATATTGGTATACCTGGTAGTGATTCTGTTTTGCAAGTGTTTCCACCTTTACCGAGGGGCTACCACATTACAGTAGGCAAGAAGGCATCTCTTTAGGGCTAAGGGGCACCTGCAAGAAATTACTGTATTTTCAATTGGGATATTCAAGGCAAAAGAGCTTTATTGATTTTTATTGATTGATAGATTATTTCAATTTATATAGCGGTCCATCTCAAGTACATGACTCTGGGCAGCTCCCAGCAATTAAAACTATATAAAACAAAAACAATTGCAAAACACACACACAATATTTTTTTTAAAAAAACCTATACAACAACACTGAGATATAGCCAAGGTATACCAAAAACAATCAACATAGCCATTGTACAGGCTCTACCACACACCTGGGTCCCCAAGCCCAATGCAGATATTATGCATTTCTCCAGTAGAATTTGAAACAATGGCTTACGCAGAAATGTCCCAACAAATGGAACAAATTAATTCTGTTTGACTGTGGGTCATTTCAGTATAATTGTAACCATATAAGTTTGTAGTATAGCTGTTATGGGGGGGGGGGGGGAAGAGTCCCTGTAGTTTCAATTGTGCCATATTTATAGCTACTTTTCTTCCCCATGCCCATTAGATGGTGGCAGCATCTAGTTGACCTTGGCTGATTTTGAAAAGTTAAGCAGAGTTGGATCTGGCTAATACTTAGGACATTACTAGGAAATCCAAAGGTTGTAGGCTTGACTGGAAAACCCCAAAACATCCCTTCCATGTTGTTGCCAAGAAAACTACATGGAAGTGTCATAAAGTCACCATAAGTTGATGTCAACTTGAATCAAGCTTTATCTTGAACTCCCACCCATGGAAAAGTCTCCTCCTGAATCTACAGTACTGTCACTGGTTGCAAGTTTTAAAGAAGGAGCAAATTAAAAGTGAAGCCTAAGCTTTGCCTTAGGCTCCATCTTCAACTTCAGCCAAAAGGGCTGCCCAGAAGATCACAGCAACACTTTACCTCTCTCCCATATTATTGTTGGTTGCACAGTCAGCCAGATGTTTAGACTGGATTTGGCATTTGTATCCACCTATCAAGTCCTTCCCAAGGACCTGGGATAGACAGATGTTGTTGTTTGATGGTGTTAAAAGTATCGTCACAGGATATGTTGTTGTTATTATTTCATCTGGAAAGGCTAACTGGCCTCTTTTAGAGCAAATATTTCATCCTGGAATTTCAGTTACAGATCTCCAGTTTGTAATATTTGAAATGATTTGTTTATTCATGATTTCTGGAATCCAACTGAGAACCCACAGGTGGGCTCATGCAGGGATTCTTCTAATGACACAGATTTGAAAATGCATTCCGCTGATGTGTCACCCCAGCAATGTGATTGCACTAATTTAATTCCATTAATGTTTATAGATGCTGCTTTGAAATAAATGCATTTCAAATATAATGCCATTCAAATATAATGTAAAGCTACACATTTTTTAAATAAATGTATTCTCAGAATTCGCTCAAGAGAACACAGTGACTGTGTTAATTTTGTTCAAGTGTGAAATATGTCAACAGCCATAGCACTCTATAGTGATTATCACTGTTAAACCCATAAATTCTGCAGATGACTTTACATCTAAGAATCTAGGAAAAATTATTGTTTTTCCCTGCAACTTTCAATAATAGCAAAGTGGGGTTTGCTATTATTGAAGGTCACAAGCAAAAATCCCATATATAATTTTTTCAAGATAATATGTGAGAACATAATCAATTATTTATCCTACCACCTTATTGCTATCTTTTACTGTCTAAAAATTACAAGAAGCTTTACATTTTAAAACTTAGCATTAGATTGCAAATCTCAAAATAAATAGAAAAATCTCAGCAGGTAAATCCAAATTCAGTCCTACTTAGAGTAAATGCAACTAAAGTCTAGTTTTCATGTAATATTTATCCTACAGAATTAACATTAGGATGATCTAGTAATATGTAGTAGGAATCGGCAAGAAACATCAGCTGACCAATCATTTTTGTTCTGCAACTACAAAAGAAACAAGAACCCTATATGGTCACCACCATAATTTCAAATATTTGTGTGAAACAAATTTGCTAGGACCTGCAATGTAGAGTTTATTTGCTATGCTAAAGCTTCACTTGCACACATCACTGGTTTACCAATTACTTTCCTGAAGTTGATAAACATTTAATATGTAATCATGCTGAAGTTAAGCACATTTCAGTCCTTTTCATTGTGAAAAAATGCCTATGTTTATTTTCCTATGAAGCTTAAAAAATCCAATTCTGGTTGGATTATGCTTTCAATTTTTAACTGGAATGCAAAATCTGTTCTGTCATACTACGATTACAAAAAAATATATTTGCAGGATAGAAGAATCAGTTAATGCATATTCTTCCTGCCTTGGGGGGGGGGTTAAGATTAATATTCATGTCCATCAGAAGAGTAAATGTTTAAGTAAAAATGAACTATAGAATAATAACTATATAATATAATAATAGAATTACCTCTTAAATGTGGGGAAATAATCTTGGGATCCTCAGAGGAGTTGAGGAAAAAAATACAGATAAGGCTGAAAATCCAAACAATTGGCTCTCCATTCTAAAGTCATTGGCAGGACAGGATTTAAATGTTGTTTTAGAAGCTTGGAACCAATCAAGGATTATGAGACATTTGACGTCATTCTGAACTTCAGCCTCCCAGTTGATACAGTACATGTAAGATTTTGGATATGTTATTATAAGAGCCGAGAAAGCTCAAAGTCTCTTATTATGTTTAATAACAAGTTGGGAGGGGGAGCTTACACTGCAATCCTTCCTATACACACCTATTCAAATGCTACTCTCATTCAGCCAGATATTTTTACCTTTTTTAAAAAATAGTGTTATAAGTATTAAATGAGGATTCACCAATTGTACTGCAGAAACAGATTTTGAGAACTGTTTATATATTCAAACAGCCCCTACATTGTTGATGGAAAAGCCAGTCCAATAAGACACAGTAAATTTATAACAGCCTTCCTCAACCTGATGCCTTCCAGGTGTTTGGACTACAACTCCAGACAATTCCATCCTGGTCTGGGAGTTGTAAGAGTTCCAGTTCCAACATATCTGAAAGCCACCAGACTGGGGAATGTGATGAATGAATGAATGAATGAATGAATGAATGAATGAATGAATAGCATACACTATATGCCAGGTACATAGAAAATTAGTCATGTGCAATGCAAAAACATATGATAATAGTCCTCAGTATGAATGATTAAAATAGCAAAATTTGAAAAATATATGCAGTATCTATATGTGGCTATCCTACACATGCATTCTGTCATATTTCAGTGTACTGATTTAATTTGGAAGTATGGAAGTCAACTACCTTTGACTAGCCCTACAGAGAGAAGACAAGATTCAGTGGATAATATCTGTGAATGCCTATACTTAAAAGCAATAAATCATGTCTTCTCATGAGGCAGAATAGCTTAAAGAAACTTGTGTATTCAGATTTCATAGCTTAGAAGTGTGAAATGGAAGAATCTTGATCACAGAGATCAACAAGGTAACAATATCCTATTCAGACCTATTTTTCCCATACTTTCCCAAGGAAAACATATGCAGGTAATTATGGGTGATTCTCTCACATCTGCTCTCATCAGAGCAGTTTAGTAGTGATTGGTGTTTACAATTAGTATGTATATCTAAAATCTTCAGCTGAAAGGCATAAATCTGTCTACTGGGACAGAATCCCAGGAAGACAATTTTCTTCTCCATATATTGCAGAAGAGATTTCATGATATTAATAATGCCTTTCAGCAATTGAAAATCATCATATCCCTGCCAATTAGACAATAAAAAAAGCTATGGATTCTTTGCTGAATTTTGTTTCTGCATGCCACCACAAAAACGTTGGGTTAGCATCAGTACTCAGTACCCTTTAGCAAGTTCTGCAGTCCTAAAGAAGATCTCTGGATTGAAATTCACATGATGTTACATCTTAAAAGAGAATTTTTATAAAATGATGTACTGTTGGTATATGACTACAGAGCAAATGGTCTAGAATATATATATGGGTACTTCAAATTTATGTTGGAAATGTGGACAACATGAAGGGTCATTTTATCATCCCTGATGGACTTGTAAAAAAGCCAGAAAATTTTGGATTCAAATACACACAATGATAAGAATGTTAAAGATCAACATTCAGCTGAAACCAGAATCAATTAGAAAAGAGCCATGGAAGATTATTTTTATATATGATACTGCTGCGAGACTACTATAGGCACAAAAATGGAAAGACTCCAAAACACCCACAACTGGGTGGAATGGTTGGTGAAGATGACAGAATTAGCAGAGATGGCAAAATTAACTTGTTCGATTAGAGAAATAGCAACAACTACATTTATCGGTGACTGGAAACCCCTTATGGACTTTTTGCTGAAAAAAATTGAAAAATGAACCTGTAATTGAAGATTAGAAAGGATAACATATGGAAAGAAGGAAACTATGATGTAACCGTAGAGAGAGAGCGTAAAATATAAATGTATCTATAACCGCTATCAAGCAGATCGAAAGCTACTTCTTTATCATCTTTCTTTTCTTTTTCTTTCTTTTCCCTTTCTATTTCATTGTCTATTGCTTTTTCATTTTCTATTTTCTTTATTTTTCCTTATTCTTTTTATTTTTTTGTTATGCCTTTTTTTTGTTAAAACTTTAATTAAAAGCTATATACAAGAAAAGAAAGAAAGAAACAGAGAGAGAGAGAAAGGAAAAGAAGAAAGAAAGAAAGAAAGAAAGAAAGAAAGAAAGAAAGAAAGAAAGAAAGAAAGAAAGAAAGAAAGAAGAGGAGGAGGAGGAGGAGGAGGAGGAGGAGGAGGAGCCGCCACCCGTCTGTGGCATCTGCCTGGGTACTTTTTCTCTGATCTTCCCCATGCTTTGGCAGTTTAATTAAAAGGGAACCAAACCCTCATGTATTTACTTGCACGAAGGTCATATGTTAATAATAGAGATCTTGATGCGCTCTACTCTAGTAAGAAAAAAAAAAAGTTGCCAGAAGCCGCCAATATATTTATTATTGTTTCATGTTTTTATTCTTTATTTTTGTTTTTATTTATGTGTGATGTTTCTTGAATTGTTACTTGGCTTTAATTGTTACTATGTTTGTAAGCTGCCCAGATTTTGTGAGATGGGCAGCTATATAAATGTACTAAATAAATAATTAAATAAGTACCTATTTTATTTGTTTTTTTGTTTTTACAATTTGTACACTGCCTTTCAAAACCAGGTTTTCCCAGGACAGCATCCTACAGTTTAGAACAATGCCTAAAGCATTAGGTAATTATACCCAATAATTAAAACACAGAATGATAACACAGTGGAGCAATAAAAGCGGCAGCCAGAGTATTTTTTAAAACAATTTTATTACAATTTTTAAAAATAAAGATACTGTATAAACTAACAAAAGCTAACATAGAATAAAGAAGAAAAGAAAATATAAAGAAATAGCTTACGATTTTCTTTGCAGCAGTTATAAGTATAAATTTACCTCTTACACTATGAGGAGACATGGTTACAACATGTCTCTCAGTTTTTCTATAGTCTATTTTTTTTTCTAATATCAAAACCATAAGTCATAAGTTCATTTTTTTCTGTTTCACATAAAAAGGCTATAAGGGGTTTCTAGTCAGCAAAAAACATAGTGTCTTTTCTCTGACCATCTCGGCAAGTTCCATCATCTTCACCATCCATTTCTCCATTGTGGGTAGCATCAAATCTTTCCATCTTTCTGCATATAATAATCTTGCTGCAGTAGCTCCATTTCCTTTTTTGTTCCTGCTGAAATAAATTCTTCACCCAATTTTTAATGAATCAGATATTTTGTATCCTTTTTTCTAATATGAGTCTCTTGTAGGCAAATTATATCTTGTTTTAATTTCTGCTTTAGCAGCCAGAGTATTTTGAAAGTTTCTCAAATGATATTAAACCAGGTGATTAAAACGCCTTGGGGAATACATTTTATTTGCTACTGTTTCCATAGGTTCTAGCAGGTTACCTTATTATGGGCCAAACCCATTATAATTATGCATGAGTTTTCCAAACAAACCGCTTAAAACCATCCGACAAATGACAGACAAATAGGGAAAAGAGCTGCACAATTCACTTTTGCTTGTGGAAAAGGGACCGTCACAAACAGTCCAGCTAGTCCTATCTGCCTCAAAAAGCTTTCAGCTGCAATATAATTCCCACATATTTTGGAGAACATCCTGCTGAATCCAGCTACTCCTTGGAGTAACTTGCAGAAGAGGAGCTGCAGAAGGACCTCTTCTGCCCCAAAAGAGCTATTTGAATGGGCATATATCTTGCACTGGTGAAGTTTTCCCAGCATGTCATAGATCAGTAGGAAAAATGAATACACTTCTGGCACAGACAGCCTGCCTATGGTTTCTTCTGCCATATCCCATATTCATCGTCATCATTTAATCTGTCTGATTTATATTCAAGAAAAACATGGAAGCATCCACAATCTCCATTCACAGGAGTGAAAGGGAAGTTCAAATATTTCAGTCAACTGAAGAAGAAACTACTCCTAATAAACCGGTAGGCAGTCTTCTTGTTAAAAAAGAAATTATTTTGATCCATACACTTAAAAACAAAACAAAATAAAGCTGCAAATGCCAAACATCTTCTTTACTTTCACCTGTTTAGAAACCTCTTCTAAATAGACACTTGAGGAAGCACACTGCTTGCATTATCTAAAAGAACGTGTGCTTCCCCATTCTCCTCTGCAAATGTATAGAGACTGAGTTGAAGCAGCTAAAATATTTGTACTGTTCAACAGAGATCTTATTAAAGAGTGAACAGACCTAGCAGTGAAGTGGGGAAATGCAGGACCCTAAGAGTAGCGTGTTCATACATACACCTCTCCCTCCAAATCTCCAAATGCAGAGATTTTTGGATAGGCAAGTTGGCCTAGAAATGATTCCCTGAAAGTAAAAGCTATGAACATAATATTGCAACTGTTGGTCATGGTGTCTGGGAATAATTGGAGATGTATTCCAAGATTCTGGGGAGCATCATGTTGGGAGAGGTATTTGCTATTGTACTATGAACTGTCTAATATTTTGAAGAATCAAGTTTAATGACTAACAGATATGGGATTTTGTAGGGTAGAGGCCATAAGGTCTAACTTAGGAAACTTTATGAAAATGCATATGATAAATTTATTTGTATTTTAAGGCACAGCAAGACTGTGACCATCTTTCCTATTTGATCAAATAGTAGGAAGTAGCAGTAGCACGTGCTGCAAAATACTCATGTGGAAGACCCACTAGACCCACAATTAAAATAATACATTAATCATTAACTGCTAACTATGATCAAATATTAACTGTCAGATATTGGATATTTTATTTATTTATTTATTTATTTATTTATTTATATATTTATATATCAAATTTGTCACCGCCCATCTCGTTAAAACGACCCTGGGCGGTTTACAAAACAGTTAAAATCAATTAAAATACTCTTAATAAATAAAAAATATGCACTAAGCTACCACTTGGAATCAAAGACAGGCACCAACAAAACGACTGCACAACGTCAAGAGAAGGTCCACCACCATCGAAACAGCAGAACGCGTTATCAAGGAAAGCAAATCTCTTTCAACTCAGCCCCAAGGGATTCCTAAAATCAGCTGGATTGACATGTTGCCCCATCAGTTGCCCCCTGTACACCCAGGACTCTTGTGCTGATCTTACAGAAGAAAACTGTAAGTGATAATTGTAGCGTCTGCCATAGATAGATATTATACTACTAGTATATCATTTTGCTCTGCCTACATGTGTAAAACCAAACTAAACAAAGCGCTCTTGCATAAACAACAAATTCCATAGCCTTGAATGTGTTGGGAACTCTTTATGTAGACTGCATCTTCTAAAAACAGCTCCCTGCAACTTGTTAAGCCTAGGTATGAAATTATCCATCTAAGAGCAAAGCGAAATAGAAAGGTGCTGAGTTGTAATGAAAGATGAAAAGCAAATGCAGAAATCATCAGCAGAATGAGTATAAACATCGTATTTCATGATTATTCCTTTAAGCTCTAGGGGTTTGGCACTGCTTTTTCACTGTCTGAATTCTATTCACGTTTTCTTTGTTTCTCTTCTTGCAACATGTATTTACTACCAAACATCAGAAAGTTAACTATCGTTGCACATTTTGTGGCAAGGTTCTGGTCTGGACTTTCACTATCGTGATGTCTGGCATTTAATGGAAGGTTGGCTGTTTGCTCCCCAAGCCAAAGGCTTCTTTGCAGTCTACTAAGACTCATAGCTACCCAGGGTTGTTGAGATTTGGGCGGCGTACAAGTTTAATATATTATTATCATTATCATTATTATTCAGTAGTACACACTCAAGGATTTCTTAATAAAATAGAGATCAATGTAGAAATGCACTGTTGTGGCTAGTCATGACCGTTACCAAATACAATACTGCTAAATGGCAAACAAGACAAGGATAAGGCACTTCTGTACTGTTGCCATGAAAGCGATATTTCTATTTCTTTGTTGCTTTCAGGAAGCAAGAGCATCTTTATTTTGAACATTAAGATGTGGGTTCTTTCCATGACATTTCCATATATCTTGATCTGCTCTAATGGGTTCAGATAAAACAGACATTGGCAACCTGATGGCTTCCAGATTTTTTGGATTACAATTTCCATAGGTCCCAGTCCAAATGGCCATTAGTCAATGTGTAAGGGAATTACAGTCCAAAGCATCTAGGGCACCGAGTTGCTTAACCATGCATTGTGGCTTGCATCCACTGTGTATTAATACCTACATGCAGAAGAGTAAATGTAGTACAGAACCACAGTTACACAGGGGTTCAGTCCTCCTAGAAACTTTCCATAGTCATATCTATGCTTGTTATTCTACATTGCACCATAGATTGCCGATTCCTTGTGATCTCCCTCTTAAGGGTTCTGGAATGTTGAAACAGCCAAGGATACCACAACAGGTGACTTTCCCAAGGACTTAATATTTAGCTGAGAGCTGGATTGATGGCTAATTTAGTGGACAAACATAGCATTCATCCAGTTACAGTTTCTGACTATGCGCTGATAACAATATCATTGAGGGAAAACAGTTCAGGTAGCCGGTAGTGGTATTATAATCCTTCATTGTTAGATGACCCTCGGTTTGTCAATCAATCAAAATATATAAAGAGAGGTGAGTATATTTTTTCAAATAATAGAGAACTGACAGAAATGAAGATAAGGAATTTATTTGTGTCAAGGCAAGAGCTTGTCCATTTTTGAGGGAAAAAAATAGGGATTCACACTGTAAAAAATTAGAAAAGGAAGCAGAAGTTTTGAACACAAAAGCTAGGAATCATATTCTGGAAGGTTTTAATACTTCTAAATCAATTAAATTAGAACTTGATCAATTATATACTTTGAAAACTAATTCTTCATTAATGATACATTAGGACAGAGATTAAAAATGGTTTCTTGTTCATAGCAATTGAAACAAAATAAGATAGCAATTACAATAAGAAATCATTTGGGGATAATTCATAGTGATTAGACAGAAATTCTCTTTCTAGAACTTTAAAAACTTTATATTACAATTATTCATAAATATACATATGTATATGTATATATTGGTGTATGTATGTATGTATGTGTGTGTGTGTGTGTATGTATATGTATGTGTGTGTATGTATATATATATATATATATATATATATATATATATATATATCAAAAATGTAGAAATATCTAATGATTCAGATTTAAAATAAATCTTTCTGATATCTTGGCTTCCCAATCAATGGCTTTAGCTGTACCATTAACCATATAGAAAATATTTTTATACCCACTGGACTTTCCTTCTGGGTTCCACGTGAAAGAAATCTGTTTCTGGACCTACCGATCATGCTTCTCCATTAACTGGACCATACCTGAGATGTCTTCAAATCTGAACTTGCGGGATGCTACCCAGGATGCTGCCTTAGGCCACTGAAGGAAACTGGAAAGGTTTGTCATATGTAAGCATATAATATTGAGCCTGACCTCTGAAACACCGTTGGCTGGACCTGGGAAAAAAGAAAAAACTTTCTTGGAGGTCCCACCAAGCAACAGAGTTTATTCTCATCTCAGGATCCATCATCCTCTTTATTTTAAGACTTGCTTGCTTTCTTTCTCTATAAGCGTGTCATTGGCGTAACAGTTCTGAAGCCGTTAAATGCCTATTGCCCAATGACCTTCCAGAACTCTTGTCTGAGATTAAGTCATTCCTTTTGTACTCTTGCCTGTCTCTTCTCCTTTTCTGCCTTTTCTCTGGGTACTATTCCATTTTCCTCTGTCCTTCTTCAAGGCTCCCTTCTCTTACATCTAGCTGTTTACTGCAAATGGATTCACACAGCCCCACTCTTTCCCCTCACTACATGCTTCAGTTAGTTTCCCAGCTGAATTCTGGACCAACAGCTGATACTAGGTGCCAACAGTTTGCATCCCCTGTAAGTGCTACATCTAGCAGCCATTCCATCTTGTTTTCATTGTGATAAAACCCTCCGTGGCTTTGTAAATTCCAGTGCCAGCCAACAGCCTCCCAGATATTCTTGGAAGGAAGAGGCAATACAAATTAAAGGGAAAGGAAAAAACCACAGGGGTCTCAAAATGTTACTGAAAAATGTGGGAAATGCCATTAAAGCAATAAACTGCCAGTGTGTTTTGTTGAAAATATTTCACAAGAACATCATTGTTGACTTTATTTGTTTGATTTTGTGAGTCTGTGTGTGTATGAGAAATTTCAATGTTTATTTTAATTGTATTGAGGAGGAGGAGGAGGAGGAGGAGGAGGAGGAGGAGGAGGAGGAGGAGGAGGAGACTTTTATCGATACACGCATATATCATCTCTCACCCCTATGGGTGGTATGTGTCTTGGGTCTTCTACCAGAGGCCTGGGAGTCTGAGGGTTCCACAGTACCTTAGCTGTTCCTAGCACTGTGCTCTTCTGGACACAGAGCTCTGATGTTGTTCCTGGGATCTGCTGGAGCCACTCTTCCAGGACTCCAAGACTCCAAGACTCACAGCTCCAAGTGCTCGTACCATCACTGGGACCTCTTTGGCCTTGACTTTCCACATACACGCGCACACACACACACGCACACACCATCTGGTTATTCTTGGTGTTCTTACCTCAGTACAAAGTGCATGCTCTTTCACTAAAATAAACTAAAATAGTGTAATCTTTAGTATGAGGTGGAGAAATTCACCAGATTTTTGTTCTTAACCAACCTTATTTAAGCTGCTGAAAGAGAATTTGTTTTAGAAATTCTGTCAAAGAAGAGAGTTTTAGAGACACTCTAATGGGTGTGGTGTACTGTATGTTCTTGCATTGACTTAATAATGAGAGGTACAAGGGGATTGTTCAAAAGGTGAATGTCCATTACATAGTCATCTTTCCAGTGGCCCATGGTAGGGTACCCTTTGGGGTTTAGTTAAATGCCAGAAGAAGACTTCATGAGTGAAATCTTCATGATTTGGTTTGGTTTTTGTTTTTTTCAATAATAGTGCTACTAAAAGGGAGCCTACCCTTGAGAAAGCATTTGAGAACCTCTCCTTCCCTTAGGAAATGTTCAAGAAATCAACAAGCTAATTTCTCTGCCCATAGATTAGGTGGAGAATTCTTAAAGGCCTTCTGGGCCCTCCTCTATTAACTGCCACTTCAGGTGGCAGCTTAGCTGCAGATAGAATACTGGGAGTGCTTCTTGAAACAGGGTGCTCCTAGGAATGACATGACATAATGATCATTCTTCTAATTCTACCTGACTCTTGATTATAGATTTAATTCTAAAACAGGAGTCCTTTTATCTCACCTTCCTGCAATGCCAGGATATGCTGGGTTGAACATTTTCATCCCACCAGTGACATAATATACTAGTATTCACTGCTATAAGATGGACAGCCATATAAACTGCCCAAATAAATAAATTCCCCAATGTGAGTATCCTCCAGAAGTACAATATAATCTTCATCTAAGTTCCTTTATAGCCAAGAAAACAAACCAATGGATCATTGAACAAATCAACCCAGAATTTTCACTTGATGCACAAATGACCAGGCTCAAATTATCTTACTTTGGACACATCATGTGAAGACCCAGTTCTCTGGAAAAGGCTCTAATGCTGGGAAAGGTGGAAGGCAAGAGAAGAAGAGGACAACCAAGAGCAAGGTAGATGGACTCAGTTACAGTGGTGATAAGTGCACCATTGGGAGACTTGAAAGAACAGGTTAGGGATAGATCGTCATGGAGAAAATCTATCTATCTGGTTGCTAGGAGTAAAAAATGATTTGATGGCACATAATCAATCAATCAAGTCAAGTTCCTCTAGCTAGTATGGCCATTGCTGAGAATGCAAGCAATTGTAATCAACCTATTTGGGGGGCACTATGTTTGCAAAAGGCTGTAATATGGTATCTAACAATACATTCACCTAATATATGCAGGCTCATTGCTATTCCTAGCTTAGTGTCTTAAGCAGCCATGAACTGGGATGCTTAAAGCCACAACAGTGCATATTTGGGTAGGGTACACAGTACTGGTACAAAACTGAAGAGTAGAGATTCAAAAATATTGAGCTTTGAGCCAATATGCATGTTTCCACTGCCCTTCTTAGTCTTTTTAGCATCTTTACGGTATTCAAGAAAAAGTGGGGTGAACTGTTGGCTATTATTAAAGGAGTTATGGATGTCTCCATATTTTTCAGTGCCTTCACTGGGCACCACAAAGCAAGTTGCCCACTCTGGTTGCATTGCTATTTGAAAGTACATGAAAATACAGAAAGAGAATGGTGACTCTTGCATCCCAGTGTTTTCAGATTCTGGTGGAACACATCTTCCCTGTGTTCCCCAGGGATTCTTTATCCCCCCTAGACATCTAGAGGAGAAGGGGTTTTTCTCCTTCCATGTTTTGCAATATGCAGAAAAGAAAAGGGGTCTTCCACATCATGCTGGTTATTTAGCCGCTGCATTTCTTCAAGCCCTTCAAAATAGTTATGGGAAGAGTTCACTTCTGGAATTATGAGTGAATAGCTAATAGGGAAATTGGTTTCATGTGAGCCACATTACACTGATAGATTTAGCACATATTTGTACTGATGTGCAGAACTCCTTTAATAATGGATGCTCAAGTCCTCCTGCTTCTACTGTGTTGTGTTTTCCATATCGACCATCCACCCTTGTCCTCTGATATCAACTGGTCAGAAAACAGGTCTTAACTTCTTTGTTGCCACCACATCCTAACAACTCCGCTTATCCTTCTGAAATGACTGGAAGGACTGGTGTAACTTGGAGAACAAAGGAATAATGGTATTTACACATATGTTCTTGATTCTTTTGGAATTGACTTCTAAAGCCAAAATCTCATTTTGATTTTCTGCATGATGCATTTCTTCATCTTTCGTGTAAATATATGGTGTATGTCAAGTGATTGGATAACAAAATCTAAGGAAAGCACTCAAACTGTTGATGTGAGAGTAGATGGATGGGAAAGGCTTTCATGAAGATCACATTTTGATAAGAATGTAGAGCTTTTGTTCAAATGTGTACATTTACTATTAGGAAAAATGTGCAAATGCCACATAATAGATTCTTCATAAAGTTTGAAATCTCCCTCTAGCTGAACTCAATGCCTGCTGATAAAAAAAGATTTTTCATTGGCACCAATGTAGAAATGGTTTGCCATTACTTTTATGCAGTTTGCTTTTTAATTTCCTAAGCTAATCTATAACCCTGGAATTTTCTATTGGTCTCCCATCCAAATATTACCCAAGTTGGACTCTACTTAGGTTTGCTGAGATCACCCAGGTTTGGCTAGGTGGCTTGGTTTGTTTTGATTCACGAACTGATGAGAGAAACTTGAGATGTGTTAAACTACCCAGGAGAAACTGAAAGTTGAATACAAATACTTTAAATACAAATTTAAATAGATTATCAATTTAATGTGGATAAGTCATTTTTTCAGTTTTTACTCAATAGGAGATAGTTTTGTATTCAGTTCTCACAATATTCCACTTTCACAGCAAATTATTATATTTTAGGGAAAGCAAAAGTGTTTGTATCATCATCATCACCATCATCATCATCATCACTTCATTTGTTTCTCAGTCTGCTTGGAAAAAAAAAAAGAAAGTTTACTTAGACTTAGAGAGAGTTGGACCGCATCCTATATGTAGACAGAGATAAGTCTGGTTGTTCCTTTCTTTGTTTCTTAACTATGAAATCCATATATTAAGGCTTACATTACAATGTTCATCTATTTCCCATCTCAGAAGTTGGGAACTTTGTTACCAGTTTCTACCAGATGGGATTCTAAGAACTACACAAATAGACACTGTGGCTATGTGTTACTATGTGTATTCTACATGATAGAGCACATCAAGGATCATAACCATAGCCCAGGACTCAGAAACATGTATTGCTACAGTAGCAAACAAGACCTGGGATCTTCAAGATGGTTTTTGGACCATCTTAAGAGCAACTTCTGCCCAAGGTGTTTTTGGGCCAAACAAAGGAAGGACCTGAAGGAAGCACTGTGTTGCCATCTAAAGAAAGATCCTTTTTCACATCCACAGTGGCTCCCACACAGATCCTATCCTCCTCCTTACACAAATCCGTGAGGCAGTAGGATATTTCACCAAGCCCCATCAGAAAGCATGCTTCAGGAATAAAACATAGTTCCTTTAATTAAGAATTGATTCCCCCAGGGACTTGAGAATTAGAACACACTCCTTTCTTGCTAGTTTGTTCCATCCTTCAGTTCCCCTAAAATAGTGGTAGAAACTGGCTTCCTTCCATTCTGGTCCTGCTAGTTCAACATTGTTCCTGTTTCCCACAGTGAAATGATCAAAGTGTTGATTTTGGATTGCCATTCCATGCTCAACAATTCCGCTTCCCTGCCTGTTCTTAAATTCAACAACATATGCTTGGTTAGAATAATTGGTACTTCCTTTTCCCATTTCAAAATGACCAGTAATTCCAGAAGTAAAAAGGAGAATTATGCAAATTATATTTGTGTATCATGGCATGCTTTCCTTCCCCAGTCCAGAATACTACAACTAGTTAGGGGATAAAGTGAGCACTTGCAGCAAATATATCTTCAGAGGCCAAAAGGAACCAGGAGAAACTGAATTTTCAACAGAAATTTGGCACAATGCCTCTCTCTAGATCAAAGGAATGCTCCAGACCATGACCCATATCTACTGTTTTCTTTATGATAAGAGAAATACATGACTATTATGATGCATGGCTTGGATTTCATATCAGATGCTGGAGCAAAATGAGGAATGGCTGTTGTTCTTATGTCTTCCCCTGTGAGCTTTGCAGAGGCATTTGGCTGGACACGATTGGAAATAGCATGTGAGATGCTGAGAGAGCCCTGATCCTAGATTCTGAGGATGCAGCAGTTTTGGAGCTTTGTAATGTCAGTTGCTGCGTCCCAGTTATAAAACTAGACATTAAGGACAGAGTTTATCTGTCCAGAGGAGGCATGGCTTGGGACATGTCAGGAGGTCACTTTCTTGGATAAGACTGGGAGTCTCAGCCTTTCAAGTAAGAAAATGAGTAGAGCAATTCAAAATGGATGGATTAAAAAAAATCCATTGTGGCAAAGCTACCAGTTCTAAAACCATGCTATGCATATACCCGCCAGACAGGAGATAGGGGCTGTCTGAATAGAACATAAGTCTGCTAGCTTCAGGACTAATATACTTCCTTCCTGCCATATTCTGGGTGCATGTCAGAGACATGCACCTAGTACACCCTCAACATTCCTCCTTTTGGGTTCTGCCCCACCACATCCTCATCCATTTTCTCATTATTACTATGATACATCCACCTTCTTTTTATCATTACTAGTGTTGAAGTCCAGGTAGTTCTCATTTAGTGACCACAATTAGGACCAGCAACCCAGTCATTAAGCAAAGCTGTTGCTAAGTGAAACCACGACTGTGCTTTCAATCTTGCTTCAGCTCATCTTTGCTTTACAGACCTGCAAAGGCCATAAATGCGAGGATTGGTGGCCAAGTTACTTTTTCATCAGTGTTGTAACTGCGAATGGTCGCTAAACAAGGCATTCGTTAAACAAGAACTATTTGTACAGACGACAGAGCAGCAAACCAGAGGAGGATTCCATGGCTGCAACCTACAACCCTTCTTTCCAAGAAGAGTCAGCAGTCTGCTCTATTGTATGGTTACTGGCTCCACTTCCAAAGAATCATAATTTTGCTATCAAATGAACGCCCTAGATAAAAAATGTATGTATGTTACTTGAACCTACATGTATTGTGGATAAGGTGCAGGATGGAGGTTATTTGAATAAGAAAATATGAAAGAAACAGCTTCAGATTAGTTTGGAAACAGCTTTTGCATAGTCTTCTCTCATTCCATCATTTTTTTTAAAAAAGGAAGCCACAAGAATCAGTAATGTGGTTAAATAAATGTTTATTTCATGCTGCCTAAATAACTGAATGCAATACACTGAGCCATCTAATCAGAATTGGAGAGACACCCTCCAGAGCAGTGTACCTGCTTATAAGTCTTGAATGGAGTCTAAAGCCAAAGGTTTCATAAATGATTTGTATTAAAAAATACCAGGCAAGGACGTAAAGCACATAAAAGCTAAGGAGCTTAAACAGGCAACTGATCACTTAAGCAGACAGGAAACCAAAAGTAGTTTTTAACATTGATCATCTGGCGCTTCCAAAGCTTTCTCAAAGGTGAAATGTTAAAAAACTGCAGCAAAGCTTATGGCATCCCTGCGACAAGCTGCATTAATCGATTCATGCACTGAATGTCTTGGTGCTCACTGGATAAAAGATCCTTTCAAGCCCAAGAAATAATACCTGAAGAGTATACAAGCGGCATATTTTCCTCAAGGACTCTCAGGGCTCTTGGAAATGCCAGCTGTTTTGACTGAGTTGTGGCTGGCCAGCCTCATTTCCTCCAGTTGAGTAAAAGGAGTCAGGAAACATGGTAGGATCCAAAGGCATGGCAGTGTCAGCAGCCTCCAAAGGAATGAAGCTATCATGAGTTGCTGGAGGCAATGCAGTGGCTTGGGGTGCACTTGGCTGCCCTTTACTCTGAGCAGCAGGGTTTAACAGATTGTTATTGACATTGGGCAAGGCAACCCCTAGGTTGCCATCTACAGGGATTACATTGTTCCCTCTCCCTGAAGGGTTGGACCCTAGATTAGCTCCTCCTTGAACTTCAGGCTGTTCTGTGATGCCCAGCTGATCATCTTCAACTGTGTAATCTCCTGGTTGGCCTCTATTCAGTGGCATATTTCCAAATCTAGCATCCATGGGAAAGAGATGGGGGCCTGCTGCTCGATAGGCTGGTGCACCAAATCCCCCACCCTAGGGGAAAAAAAAGAACAAGAATTACAATACATGAATGACCATGATCTCTCTGAAGAACCAAATGACAATCATATGGGGAAAAGATGGCAATGTGAGTGCAAAGTGTTGGCTTTGTGCTTAGCATGCTATCCTAAATACAAACTTGGGGAATGAACATCTAAACTGTTTTTATACAGTGGGAAGTGTCCCAGAAAGTAAATATTGTGTTGGCACTGATGCCTTTAGAGGACAAATGACACATGACATAGCTAGGCTGAGATGGAATTTGAAATTGGACCATCAATCAGCTAAGGGTTGGTTTTGGGGGAAAACTGAGTAGTAGTAGCAGCAGCAGCAGGAGAAGAGTAGTAGATCATTGAGAATTTTGAGAATAAAAAAGAATTGTAGAGGTGGCAGAAGAGCAAAAAAGAAGAGCAGAAATCACTATCAGAATCAGGATGTGGCTTGGGGCTCAGCCAAGTCCCACCAAATCAGTTCCTGAGAAACAGTTGCATGAATGAAAGTAGCCCTGCTGTTTCTGTGAATAAGCAAACAAATACATTTATTTGTTATTATTTTTTAAAAATTCTGTCTCTGTGCTGTTCTTATTCCCACACTGGGTAACGTGCTATCAGGTTCAGTAAACTTTGGGTGTCTTTTTATCAGGTAAAAAAATATAGCAGCCAATATAATTAAAAAAAAAAATAACAAAGAGAGGGGAGAGGTCAAGCTCTTGGATGCTTACTTATGGAGTGCTCCAGTTTTATTTTATTCTTTTTTAAATATCATTAATAGTTTTATTTTATTGTTATTTTAATATCTATAAACTGCCTAAAGCCCATGAGGATTGAGGGGGTAGATAAATTGCACAAATAAATTAAAAAATTCAGGGTCTTTTTCATCTTGGCTGTGTTCATACCAGTTTTATTTATTATCGCTTCATTTGTAGGTGAATTGCAAATATTCCAAAGATAGCAAATCACTTTCTTATTCAACTCCAAAGCTTCTGGATGTTAATATCTTCCCTCCTCCCTCCCTCCCTTCCTTCCTTCCTACACAACAAGTACTTTGGGCCCCATCAATTTCAGTAGAAGAAATGAGCATGTGCTAAATTCTGCAGAAATCAATGGAATGTAATAATGTTTATCAGTACTTGATCTTACATATGCCAAGGAAAATTTTATTTTATGCAAGCCTTCTTATCAGTGCTGTCCATGGAAATGCACAGAATATTTCACATTTGTAATAGTGCAGCCCATTTTTTCCCCTAGAGAATCTTTTAAGGTTGAAGGGCAGAGTCCTTTCATCAAGTACATGTTGCATAAAGTCCCCACCCCTTTGGTGCAAAGGACAATCTATCTTTGCTTTTCAAAACTATTCCAATTAAATATGTATCTCTGGCCATAATAGCTTTGCCTCGCTCCACTCTGCTTTATGTTCCTCTTACTAGCTCTAAAAACCCTGAAGCAGAAGCCTGATCTGCACATCCACGGGTTTCTCAGCCTTGGATTGCACAATTTGGTGTCTTTAAAGAGAAGGTCAATTTTTATCCCTTCTTATCCGATATGTGAATGAGTATGATGTTCACAACTTACCTGCATTTCTTCAGAGCTTACTATTCCTAATCCGGTAGGAGCCTATGGAACATGTAAGCAAACCACATATCAGGAATGAAACATTCCAGTCTAATACAGACAAAGTCTTAATTTTTCAGGACCTATTGTTTCGTTACATGTAATCAATCAATCAGTCAAGTTTATTGCGGTCTTGGACCAGTACAAAGATGATGCTCTGCAAAAGTATACATAGTCTAAAAATGATACCAACCTAGGATAAAATAAAATTAAAAGTTAAAATTAAATTAAATTAAAATACATTTATAAAACTAACTAAACTTTATGGGTGCAATCTAAGATGCAGCCTGTACTAGGTGAAAATAGAGTCACTAAGATTATGTTAAATATCAAATGTAAAATGTAAGTATCTAAAATTACCACTATGTTAATATACATGTAATAAAGCATGCTTATGCATTACCGACAACAACCATCCTCCTCCTAAATGCATGTTTTCTTTTCCTTTGAAATATTATGTTTTGAAAAAAGCTCATGTATTTTGGTGAATTCAATTGTTCTCCATTTTTAAGGCTGTCATTTCTAAACTGAAAATCTGAAATGTGAGGCTTCCTGTAGCCACAGTAACTCTGATAAGTAATCATCATCTCTGGCATTTGAATAGCTGCATTCAAGCTTGTTTATATATTAATATGTGTATCGTGTATAACAGCTTTTCCCAACCTGAACAACTTCTAAATGTATGGATTAACTTCCAGAATTCTAAACAATGGCTATGTTAGCCAAAGAATTATGGGAGTTTAAACCCACATGCTGTCAGGTTCAGCCGGCGCTGCACGGCTAGGAACTTGCCCAGCCGCACTTTAGTCAATTTCACCGCTCGTGCGCTAGCGCAGAAAGAGGAAGTGCGAAACCGCAAACTAATGAATGGGCCACCTGGCGCCACTTTACTAATCTGGAGCCAATGCATTGTGTTAACGCCAGAGAGCCGCGGGCATTATAGACAAAGGAAAGAGCCCCGGAATTGAGGAAGAGATCAGTGCGCGAGGGGGAGCTCCCGGCTGTGCGCGCGACAGAAGCCCCAAGGAAGGCAAGGACCACGCCATAGGCAACAACAATCAAAGAAACAAGAGAACTGGGCTGAACCTGCCATTCTAGGAAGGGGGGGATTACAGGGGGCAATCGGTAATCTAATTTGTAATATGTAACCTAGCAACGGGGCCCGCGGGGGATTGAGACAACTATAAAGGAGCAATGTAAATGTGCCAAGCCAGTCCTGGCTTTGCTTGTAACTGTTATGTTATGCACGAGTAAACCTCTTTTGTGAACCACACGTGTCACGGGAGTTTCTCTTGTCGAACGGGGCAAATCTTACACATGCATCTTGGGTCAGTGCCTATCTTGAGAAAAGCTGATCTATGACTAAGTCACTTCTTTGATTCTATCTGTTTGTCACTTTTTAGTGTGACCTACAGAAGAATGGCTAAGTCTACGCAGATAGAAGCAGATTAATGGAGTTAGATGAGAAGGAAAAGTACACAGGTAGCCCAAGTGTAACATTTTGTCTTCTTTATTTTGTCATATAATTCCTTCCATCCATATATGGGATGTGGGAAAATGATAGGTCACACTTATGAACACTTTTTCAATGGGGATAAAATCTATCCCTTAGATCTAGTTCTGGGTGACCAAATTTCAGTTATGATAGTACTGGTTCCCACTATTCCCATGTGATGTTTTATGCAGAACATACAGAGATACATTGATTTACCCCAAACATGATAAGGTTGAAGATTTTCATTAAGTGTAAATTAATGTAAAGTACTTACTCCTTGGTTTGCTACATAAGACATATATTGCAAACTGGGATAAATCTAGACAAAAAGAAAAGAAAGAATTAAACTGGTTTTAAGATACTTGTTTTGTTGTGTGTGTGTGTATATAGGTAGGTGTGTGTGTATCTATCATCTATCTATCTATCTATCTATCTATCTATCTATCTATCTATCTATCGATCTATCTATCTATCAATAGAAGACAATATATGTAGCTTAGGGTTTCAGGGTTGAACTATGGAGTCCTTGGGGCTCTCTGAGCTTGGTTAACCAAGCTCAGAGAACTCCAAGGACTCTGTATGTTTGTGTGTGTGTGTGTGTGTGCATGTGTGTGTGTGTGTGTGTATGCATGCTAGCAGTCTGAGTGCTGCATTTTAGACTAATTGGTGCTTCCGGGCTATATCCCAGGGGACCAGGGGGATTTTGCAATGGCTTCCTTATTAATATTATCCCTTCCTGTTTTGTGTGCTTTTATAGTTATTTTTGCTTGTGATTATTTTTTAATGTATTTTTTTTAATTGTTCTATGCTGCCCAGAGTGACTTTTATGTGAGATGGGCGGCTATATAAATATGACAAATAAATAAATAAATAAATAGGAAAGAAAAATGCCTTTTTAGGCCAGAACAATGTCTCATCGTGTGTCCACATCCTGGGTTTAACAGGTATCATGTAAATATGTTTTAAGAGCTTCCTATATTATAGTGTATCATTATTAAGGTTATCCCATTTTTGCAGGAATCCATAAGAACTTTGAAACTATCAGGATTGTGCTGAAATGTCTTAATAATTTAATAAACTTATAGGTAAAGTTCTTTCTAGGGAAGAACGAAATTTGAGGAAAAATTTGTCTTGTTAAATATGTTTGTGTTTCAGACAACTGAAACACTTTAAACAAAAGCTCATTTGCAAATAAGTATGTTTACATTTGTCTCCACTTTTAAGAGAATTCAGTGATGGAAATTCAACTGCATTAACAATGGAATTTTAGTTGGAGAATGAACTTACATATCGTTGCTGTGGTTGTTGGGCTGTGTTTTGCTGGGTTCCAAATAAACCAGGGTAGATCTTTGCAAAAAGAAAAAAAAAAGTGGAATGGAGTATCCAGAAAAAGATAAGGCATTATGATATACACTGCTTACAGACATAATAAATATTCTAAAGAACTTGTCATGTGGCACACTCAAGTAGCTGTTTTTGTCAAGAACTTTATTTATCACTGTTATAATTTTCATAGTCAAAATATACTTATGGCCTGGCCATAATGTTCTTGAATGAATATTCTTGTATGGCGGGTAACTGTAGTTATTAAAAGAAAACACATGAAGAGCATAAAGAATGAACTAAGCAAAGCTTTCAATCTTAATATTTCATACTTTTATAAAATAATAAAATTTAAGTTTAAATTGTCCTGGAAGAGGCTTAAATTCTAGAAGAAATATTTCTTTGTTATCTCAGAGAGAAATTCAGAAACTGATATATAAATCAACCACATTTATTTAGGAGATTAAACTTTTAAACTAGGGAATATGTTCATACTATAGATCTGAAACAGTTGCAAGAGCACATTCCAAAGGATCTACACCAGTCAATTTACTTATTAGTAAATACTGTCTTCCAATATTTACTTTGCATTTGATTGCAGATGTATCTCATTTAATGCAATGCAGTTAACATTTCTTTTAAAAAGTTTTTTTAAGGAAAAGTCTGCTGGAAAATGCACATACTAATTAAAATAACAAAATGTATTATACTAAGAAAGACTGCTTGTAAAAAGATTTATATGTGGTAAAAAATGGCAGACAAAAGTGCATACTACCAGAGAAATATGCACCAAAATACATGCACCTTTTAGATTGATTCTTCCCCCCGCCCCTCACAAACTACGTAAAATGGAAAAATTGAGAGAAACTTGAATGGACTGATTCACTCAGCCTTAGTTAATGATGTGCCTCCATAGTCTTTATAATCTCCATGCCAAAGATTTGTGCTTCTTGGTTCTCTCACTGGAGTTGCAGACAATTCCCAGTCATATTAGGAGTATGTCAATTGCTTATAAAAACTGACCTGCTGAGTTTGTCTGTCCGATGGTGATGGCTGTTGCTGAACATCTGGTTGATTTCCTTCTGAGGGAGAAAACTGGTTTGGCTGAAATGCTGGCTGTACATCGTAATTTTGTATTTGCATTTGCCTTGTAGGAATGAAATGTGTGTAATGGTAATGAGGTTGCTCTTGTATCCCAGGTTGTTGAAGCAGAGTGGTTGTTTGAGATGGCAATGGAGGAGGGTGCACCGGCATTGAGTATTCATACTATGGAGTGATAAAAGGATGAATAACCAGAAGGGAAAGGTTGAAACCATTAATGGACCATTTTCAGGCACATTGAAAGACTGCATGAACAATGAATCTGATGAATAAACTTCTGGCTTTACAAAATTCCATACTGTAATACATTCATTTGTCTCTAAGTCCAGGATTCTCATTGCCCAGGGGCATCAAAATACCCTGCCATGCTCCATGCCCCACCTAATATAATTATTTAAAGATTCCTTTAATACAAACATTAATCAGGAAGCCACCATGCTGCAGAGAAAAATGTCAATAACTAGCATCTTATCAGTTCTGAAGGATGTTTCTAGTTGACTTCAAAGCTTTTCTTAGGCATTAAAGAAGTAGGCATTGTCTGAAGGTAAGCCACTAGCCCAGGATAAAGGTTAATATAAGCTGAAGTGCTAGAAAGCATTTGGAAGAGCTGAGTTAAAGGGGTAGATTCAATACTGCTTGGCATTCTAGTAAATGAGAGTTTTGTGATTGGCCATGCCATACAGCCATTCTGTGAGACTGGACAGAGACTGATGGTCATCATCTACATGTGAAAGATAAGGAGTCAAGTTGCTGAGAATCCAGGGAATTATAGCTGCCATAGAGGACCATAACAGCTGACACTGATGAAGAATTCTGAAA
The DNA here is from genome assembly GCF_059951505.1 of Python bivittatus. NCBI lineage: Eukaryota > Metazoa > Chordata > Lepidosauria > Squamata > Pythonidae > Python > Python bivittatus. The sequence continues at coordinate 61,542,338 of NW_028277112.1, read as the reverse complement.
GGAAAGAGAGGACCAGGCTAGGGAGAAATTTCTAGAAAGCAAAAAGAATAGTCCTGCTTTAATAATATAGTGTTTCTAGAGCTCTAACAGCTTAAATTGCTTACCTGTTGAGTTTCATGTTGAGGTCTTTGCCTTATCAAGTAGAATGATGAATGGGATGGTAGGAAATTGTGCATCCACATTGAATGAAATGGATCAGCATAGCTATAAGGTTGGGCATACTAAAAATTGTATGAGTAAATACATTTATTCTGAAGCTATAATTCAGATGCTAGTTCTCAGTGTAGTTAGAACAAGAATTAAATTCAAGCCAATATTAGGAATCAGAATTAGTTCATAAATAATAGATGTTGTAGTAGGTTTCCCACTTGATTCCTTTATAAATATATACCAAATTCCTTTCTTTGATAATAGATCCATAAATTTAATTAGAGACAAAAGGGCAGAAGAGGAGGAAGAGGCACTACATATCTATTTACTAATCATTCTGTCTTTTGGCAACACACTGTTGCCAAATGTTGTTCAATGAGGAAACAAATGAAGTCAATGTGGAAACCCTTTCAATAAATAATATATAAAGTAAGTTTGATAGATACCCTAGAAGATCACTTTTTTTTCTATCGGTTCAATTGTGTCCAATTCTCAGAGACTGCCTGGACAAATCCCTGCAGTTTTCTTGGCAGGATTTTGAGTGTGGTTTATCCTTGCCTCTTTCCCAGGGCTGAGAGAGACTGACTGGCCCAAGGTTACCTAGCTGGCTTCGTGCCTAAGGTGGGACTAGAACTCTCGGTTTCCCAGTTTCTAGCCTGGTGCCCTCAACCACTGGCTCTCAGAAGATCACTACAGGATATTTAAAACAACAACAGCATAAGACTCCCAAGTGCCTTCAGGAATATAAATAAGTGACGGGTTTTAATATTCAGTGTGATAGAATTAGGTAATGATTAAAATTGCAATTCAGTGCACCATTGCTTGACAGTAAGAGTCACTTGAGTACTTGCTCTTGAACACAGTGCATTAAACTGGGATGCACATCTAAGAAAGCAATGGGATAATTCTGTCTTATCCACACTTGATGATGATGATGGTGGTGATGATGATGATGATGATGATGATGGTCGGTTGCGCAGTCAGCCAGATGTTTAGACTGGATTTGGCATTTTTATCCATAATTATTATTATTATTTTAAATTTATTGGCTGCCCAACTCCAGTGGAGACTTTCTTGGAAGTAAGTCATATGGAACATCATAGGATTTCTTGAGAATGCGGTCTCTTACTTGTTTACTAAGAAGCATGTCTCACTGAATCCAATTAAAATAACTGTGCATAGAAATGTAGTCTTTTCATGCTGCTCTATAAGCAAAATAAATATTTGATTTGATTGTAAGCTTGGTCAAAACTGAGTTTACTCATGGGTATAAGCTAGGGATGGGAAGCCTCTTGATTTTTGGATTTTGTGAGGTTTGGTCCTGATTCCCTAATCAGTTATCGTTTCAGTACAACTGATCGATTCCAATTCTCTCTAAAAGTCAAAGGTTCCTTACTTTGGGTGTAAGCCAATAAATAGAATAATGTAAAGTCTGGAATAGCATTATTAGCTTATTCTTGTGATTACACATCTCCATATACATACTTTTTGAAAAAAGAATATTTGGCATAGCTGTGATTACCTGAGGGAGTATACCTGGTCCACCAAGCTGTCTCACACCCTGTAAAGCAATTTTTAAAATCCTCAGTGTGAATATAATTGCCCCTGTTATATCAGCCCACCCCACTTGGTCCAGCAGAAGGGGCATGTTGCAGACCCCACCAGTCAAGGAATTTCGACTGGTGGGATCTAGGAAGAGGGCCTTTTCTGCCGTGGCCCCCACTCTGTGAAACAACCTACCACCCGAGGTGCAGTGTACCCCCACTCTCATGGCCTTCAGGAAGAGCGTGAAATCCTGGCTATGCCAGATGGCCTGGGGGCTGGATGGGGACTTGCACCAGTGGAAGTGGCTCATGGGGTCATTGATTTTACTCCCCCGTCATCTTGAATGTTTTATAGCTTGACTTTTTAATCAATTAATTAATTAATTTTAATTAATTAATGTGGGTATTTATTTTTTAATTGTTTGTGGGTTTTACTTTAATTGTGAGCTGCCCAGAGTCACCCTTTGGGGGAGATGGGCAGCATACAAATTTAATAAATACATAGATAAATTTTCTATTCTGCAATATTTGCACATCTTTTCATGGAGCTCACAAATAGATGAAAACAATAGCCTCCACTCACTGTCTGCCTAAAGCAGTGTGTATGCAGAATTGTACTACCTCTGAAACAGAGGGGCCTGAACACTCTCACATCTACACAAATTTCATTACACTCATCCAATTGCCTTTTGTTTTTTGCCGTCACCAGAGGTTAATTATGGACTGTGTGGAGAAGCACTTTCTTTTGTCTGTCCTGAATCTAATACCAACTAATTTATATGGACTTTACTTGTATAAAAGGGGAAGGAAAAATTATTTTAGCTGTTTGACAGGACTGACTCAAAAGGTTGGTGTTGAGGTAGCAGAGTTGTTCATATAGAGATGATGCTATCAATCCTTCTATGGGCAAATGATTTCCAAACCTTTTTACGTCAGAGAAAATAAGGGCTGATCTGCACAACCAAGTTGTCCTAGTGCACCTAAAGGCCACTAGGCATTTCTCAAGGGCAAGAATGCATGGCATTGTCCTCAACTGCCCCAACCAACCATGAAAGAAATCTCCACTTTTTGCTAGGCATCAAAAGTAGTGTTTTCCAACTTGTGTCAGCACAAGTGGTTCTGCCCAGTTTGCCTGCTGTGCTTCATTTCACTGTAGGCAAATGTCTCCACTCCAATTAGGTACTGGGCACCGTGGCCTCTTCCCCCTGGTCACTGGCTCCTGCCTGCCTGCCCACCTGCCTGCCCGCCTGCCTTCCTTCCTTCGACACAAAGAAAGGTAAAATAGTGTTTCTTTTTGAACTAGTCCACCATTGGGTGTAACAGATGATTGTGTCAAAGGTGAGAGGTCAACCAAGAGAAGCTATACAAAAAGGTCCACCAAGGTAAATCACATGTCCTCAAAGACCCACCCAATAGAAAAGAAAGCAATTGTTGCTTACTTTCTTTGCACTAGTAGGAGAAGTAAAGAAACAGAGAAATCCACCAATCAGGGGCCATGGTAAATGCTGGGAAAACAGATACCAGGCCATCTCCATGGCCAAGGAAGAGGAAAGGGTTCAAATCTGGAAAGGAATTTCTTAAGCTGGCTTCATTTCTAACTTGTTTGTTTGTTTGTTTGTTTGTTTATTCATTCATTCATTCATTCATTCATTCATTCATTCATTCATTCATTCAATTTATCCCTGCCCATCTCCCCCCAATGGGGGACTCTGGGCAGCTCACAACTCGTTAAAAACAATAAATAATCATACAATTAAAAACCTATACACACCATTACTAAAAAAGAAGGAAAGAGTCCAGGAGGCCAATGGTTCAGAGTTTATGCTCAGGAGTCAGGCAGCTTAAAGCTGCAGTGCAGAAAAGGCCTAAGTGTGCATACTCAGATGGGACAACTTCTGTCCTAAGTTATCACACATAAAACTGTGAAGTAATGTAGTTGCTTCAGAGGATGGATATTATTTGCACAACTAATTTGAAAGTGTTTATTTTCAAAATATACTGGAAGGGAAGAGGAATGGTAGTAGTATTTTTTTTTCTTTGTGCCTTTGAGTCAGTCTTGACTCCAGGCAACTGCCTGGACTACTCCCTGCAGTTTTCTTGGCAGAATTTTCAGAAGTCGTTTGCCCTGGCCTGCTTCCTAGGGCTGAGAGAAGGGGACTGGCCCACAGTCACACACCTGGCTTTGTGCCTAAGGAAGGACTAGAACTCCCACTCTTCTGGTGTCTAGACTGGAGG